>NW_009725726.1:0-13721 GCF_000703405.1 Apaloderma vittatum
GGCGGGGGATGACACCCGTGGCGAACCCTCTGCTGTGGCGCTGAGGAGGAGCGAGGAGCTGGAAGTCACTAATGTCTAAATGGCGATACCACCGTTCCTGAGAGGAGTATTTTCCGACAGCCGGGAAATTGTCCGTAGTTGTCCATAGTTACTTTTGCCACACTGAGAGCTGGGTTTTTTGCTAGTTGGATCACTTCTGATAATGGTTTTGATGACAGTTGTCACTCAGTGATTTGACAGCCAACACTCCCCTGCTCGCACGGGAGGAGGACAGGTACACGGGAGCGAAAACTCCATCCCTGACCCGCCAGGTTTCACCAAGAGATGGCGCTCAGAGTCCTTCCGCCAATGACCGCATCTGACCTCTCCAGAGATCGCACTGTCCGCTGTCCTTCTCTTTTCATCTCGGAATAAGAAATGCACGTTAGCGAAATTCTACACTAACTTCATAATTCTTTCAAAACTACTGAGCTGTATATTATTTTTCTTACAGATGTTGTAAGCCTTAATTAGTAAAATCAGTACTAACAATGTAATGAACATAATTTCTAAAAATTCCAGAAGTTACAACATGACTTGAAATTTATTGACGTTAATCCCTCAAGCATATGGATATTCCTGTTTTAAAATCGCAGTGTGCACATCTAGCAGTTCACATATCTTCTACTAATCTTACATATGCACATAGTTTTGTACTTTGAATGATCATCTTACTGACAGCAACTATGCAGAAAGCAGAAAAATGCTGAGCAAAACAGATTCATTACTGAAAATAATCTGTGCAATTATTTCCATATTCAGTGACTGCACTTACGAGCCTTTTTTTGCTCTGTGTATCCACAACTTTAAGGCTACAGAATGCTGCTCTCAAATATTTAGGTACAGGCATTATTCCATTAAGAAAATGTATATTGGAATCACTGTGGTTCAAAATGCTCTTAGGTATGAATTCCTGTCTCCAGCATGTCTTACTAGCTAGAAAGTAAATGTGGCAGTTTTGGCTGGTATAGAGTAATTTTTCTTTGTAGTATCTAGTTTCTCTCTACATTTCTGGACAATACTTCAAAGATCTTGACTACCTGTTTGTATTCTCCTTCCTTATTTACATAATGGTTTGACATCATGAAGATGATTTCTTCCTATTCTGTGGCAGAAGTAGAGGACACCATCTTTCTGTGTAATAAATTATATTCTGTTATGAGGGTACCATATAAGGATACAGCACTTTTTTTTTAACTCAATTTGAATGGAAAAAATAGTATGGATGATTTCTAACTACGAATCACTTAATAGTTTTGTTTGTCTCAGTAGGAACAAGGCAGACAAAGTAATCAAATTCAGAAATAAATGCATCACTCTAAGTTGGAATTATTCTACTTCTTGTCCACCTCCTTCCAGCTTTTCTTCTGCAAAGATTTGAAGTAGTTTTCCGAAGTTTGTTCTGTAAGTCAGTATTACTTAATATAATTATAACCCTTCTACTCATTTAAATTTATTTCTCCCTTTGTATAACACCACAACTGACCCGTAGCTATAGCTAGAGAGAAGTCACAGTGGGCCTGACCCTGAATATATGTTCACTTGCCAGGATCCATGGTAGAGATGGAAGCATGTGCTTCCTTCTCAAAGTTCTACAAAGATGATTACTGTCCTGCAAGTTAAGAGCCATGATGACATATTTTTGTACAAGATGTACATCAATTTATATATTTGCCCTTCTTTTCTCAGAAGACTGTAAAGATAGTATTTGATTTATTTCTTTCCTCCTGGTATACTAATTTCTTAGAAAGGAAGGATTTTTCTAGGCTGGCAGCATCAGATGTACATACTGCAAAAGAGAGTGAGTCAAACAAGTGAAAAAAGAGCTATCTTTTGTCCGCAGAAGGTCTCTGTCTCTGTTCCTGCTAGCTTTTATGCTGAAGTCAAGAAACCAAAGTCCCTTCTGAATCTTTGAAGATATTTCTTGAAAGCCACAAAACTATAATTTCTTTAATCGTTGTCCTCTTACTTAATGGTATCTCTGACATTTTTGTTTTGCCAGAATTACTGTAGATGAGCAAAACAGCTTTTATACTCAGGCAACTTCTAAAAAGAAGTTTTGGTAGCAGCATAGGCAAACAAATACTATTAGGCTTTTAATAGTAGCTCTAATACAGCTGGTAATATCTGAACCTGTTTAGTAAGACAGAATGTTGTCCAACAAGTGAAAAGTCTCCACTACACTGTATGATTAGGGTTGCTGCTTTTTAATTTGTCATCCACAGAAGAAATTAAAGAAGAGAGGAAAAAAAAATCCTCCACCAACAGGAGATGTTTTTTTCTTTGATGGTTCTAGCTTGTATCATGGTTGAGAATAACATAAAATAAGGTTAACAGTAACTGGAAAATTAAATTATTTTTAACAGATACCAGGGAGAGAATTCTGTTTTCCGGAGTCCCTTAAACGGTGAATTTTCTGGCACAGACTCGCATTCCATACTCATCTCCCAAACTCAGGATTCTGAAGAAAGGAATGGAGCTGGACAGTCCTCTGGAGTCCTTCTATGCTGATTTTTATTTCTTATGTATGTGGACAAAAGTATCTTCCTTTTGACTTAGGACAAGACAGAATCAATACAAGTTGTCCTGTATCATACATCAGTGTAACAGTGGAAATGCTTCTGTTACTTAACTTCATTAATTCTAACAGCCTTTTAAACCACTTAACTGAGACCACTCAGAAACATCTGCAGAATCAAGCTCAAATATGGAAAAGGGAGTTGTTTAATATGTCTGTTGTGAAGCACTGTCGATTTTTAAACAACAGAAAAAAAGCATTTGTGTTCAAGCTGGAATTGTGATGTATCTACAGCCATTCAAAAATGTATTGTTTTCACAAACTCCAAATAAAATCTTCAGATGACAGGAGCAGAACAGTCTGCGTTAAGTGACAAACTGGTGTGACTATTTTCTTCATGTTGGATTAACAATTTAAATAAATATTCTTTGGTTTCATTATGGCAGACGGATGCAATTACATGCGTATGAAAGTGCAAAGACACTGGCTCAAAGAACTACAAAGTTATAAAGGTGAAGGCAATTTTCTAGTAGTATTATCCAGTACAGCTAAAACAGGGTTTACCAGTTTATAGCTTCTGGAAAATGAGGAAAACTTGGATTATGTTCTTAAAGGTATTAAACTACTCCAAGGTTCACATAATCAGCTACTGCAAAGCTAAAAATAGTTGCACAGTTTATGTCTGCTGAAATAAATTCGGCAGCTGCAGGCTTCCCAGTGGCACCAGTCTGTGTTCCGAGAACAACAAACATACCTACACCATGCAGTGAAGTGTGATGCACAGAACCCAGACCTCCGAATTAGATGGAACATGAGTCAGAATTTCTGCTTAATATACAGCTAACTCTAGAAGCAGCATAGCTGTGTTAGTGCAGCATTGTACCTGATCCAGCAAGACCTTTATTTCATAGTTATATTGTTCGTGACTCTGGGCACAGCAGAAAGAAATTACTGCCTTTCTGTATTATTGTTTTACACAAGACAGGTATGTCTTATGTCACAAAAAAAAAAAAAAAAAAAAAGGAGACTGTTTCCTAGCTCAATTGGACACTGAGTTTTCAGTATTTCACACATAGTTGTTTCAAATTTCCATTTGAAGTTCAAATTCCGTGACCCAAATACATGGACTGACTTTTACATTGACCTTGGTTTTAAATGTTTCAGAAAAGCAGCTAGCTGAAACAGCTATTATTGCTGGCTATAGAGGAAACTACGGTGCCTTTAAATATATCATCAGTCTAAATTTCTCTATATTTGAGATCTTTTGATTTCCTTACACAGACAATATATAAAATCATAGACCATTCTTGATCCAAGCCAGATAACTTTGATTAAAATGTTAAGATGTTGATCTGAACCAGTGCCAAAAATTGAAATGAGCTTACAGCTGATATTACACATACAACAAGGAATATGTATAAGGTGCTCTGTAATGCTGCTCTGGCTGCCAGGAACTAATGGCAAAATACTCTCTCTGGACTGTTTTTTTTTTTTGAGTTAGCTTCATAAGCTGAACAACTCCCAGGCAGCGTGTCCAAAATGCATGCTTGTTTTGAGGTTTTATTGGCTTGTCCATTACTAATCACAAATCAAACAGAAAATAAGCACTTTAGGTGGAAACATATTAAGCCTCTAGACAGTGGAAAAGATCTTTAAGAGCAAGGGCTACATGATTTCCAAAACGATGTAAAGTAGTTTATAACTCACCACCAGCCACCTCAGAGAGACATAGTAATGACAAAAGATGAATGCAAAAAGAGAGTTTTGGCTACGCACCATATTACAATATTGAAGGTAAAAAAAATGTTTAAAGGTCTCTAGGGACGCATAAGGAAATCTGTTCAAAGTCTTGTTGAGAGACCTACAAGGAAGTATTTAGTTTTTTATTTCCTCACAGTGGTGTAACTCCTAGAGGAAATATTCTTGATGGATAGACAAAGAAACAGTCAAATTCTGCACTTACCTTAGACCTGTGTAATGACTAAGAGCAGAGAACCTGTTCTGAATTTCTGTGACCATAGCCAGGACAGAGTCTGATCACACATGCAAGTGAGCTATCAAGCAGTAACTTCACGGAAATAAGTGTTCTTGGTTCTTGCCATGATGGCACAACCCCCTGTTGCAAATTAACCAGAGTATAAAGGAATGATGTGGTTGTACTCACTTTGTGTCAGGTTCCTGTGCTGGCCACTGTATTAGTTACGTTGACTATTATCCAGGATAGGAGTTTATGCATAAGATGACCAGTATGTCTTAGTCATAGACTAATTGTCTCATGCCATAGCTTGGTTACAGGAATATCAGAAGGGCTGAGAACACTACCTTCACACTTTCTGTTGTGAGAACCGTGAACCAAGCAAACCTTCCTTATTTCCAGTATCACTAGAAACTGAGTGAGAAGCTATGGCTTAGCATTACCTTAGTGAGAAACTCACAGAAAAAAAGCAGAATTCTTTATCAGTGACAAGTACTTGTACGACTGTAGGGTCTTTGTTGTTCTCATCTTTAATGGACTCATGATTATGTCCTCACTGTGACTCAGAAAGTATTTTTAGCCTGACTTCATGGATGGGGAATTGAAACAAAAAGATATTAAATGAGAGAACAGAGAGACTAAAATTCAGAGCTAGCTCAAAATTTAATATGAAATGTTTTGACAAATGTGGAATTTGAAAAAGATTGCAAAGTTTGAGGAATGTATTACATATGTATTTGCAGAAGTCTGGCCTCAGGGGCTAGATACGCATATTCCAGAAATCTAAATAGAAATCATATGAATGAGAAATAGCTACTTCTAGACATGAGAAGGTTATAAAGCAAGACTGCTCAACATATGGATGCTTTGGATGATAGTAATCACAACATTTTAAAGAAACTGGAGGTAATTTTTATGAAGGCACAGAGGGCAGCAAAGCAGAATTATGATCAGTGGAAATGCTTTGCCAGCTGCTGGAGGGGAACCAGTGGAGCTACAGCCTGTATCTTCTGAATTGCCATACAGATTTCAGAAGCCCTTCCAGATAAACTCTGTGTGGTCCATTCAGGTCAATACATTTTAGTAGCAGAACAGCTGCATTCTGTTTACACTCCTCCTAATGGTAGGCATCTCTCAGTGCACAATGAATTTCCTATCAGAATACTTTCCATCACAATTGACATTAATTCCAGATAATTTTCCACATACTTACAATTCCAGATAAAACTGCCCTGCTCTCCAGAAAATACAAATGCAAAATCCTTGGTGTCCTGATCTTCTGCAGTTTCTACCTTTCAATGATCTGCTACTTCCTTCTTTACACATTTCCCATTTATTTGTTCACCTATATGGCATATTCTAAACCAACAAAAACTATCAATGTTATCTGCTTCAAACTGAAAATACATACAAATATACATGTATGTAAGACATACATACCATGTATATATATATATATACAAATTTCAAGAGAGAGCAACAGTTTCCCAGTGCATCATTCATCACTGTTCTGCACCTACATTTCAAGAAACTCCTTGAGAAACCATGATAGAAGAGACATTACTTCTATGAAAATGGATGCCAGGAGGCATGCAAGACGTTTGGGGAGTACGTGAGTTACAAACAGTTTGCTTTCAGAGTCCAAGTCTTGAGCAGAGTGCTCAAAAACTACTTGTTCTAAAAGCAGTTCCTCCGTGGAACTAAGTTTCATAGACACTTTGTAGGGTTGGCAAAGGTTGGAAAGTTTGGATTCAAGAAGCATTTAAATTTCTATAATTGGTCTTACTGCAAACACTGGAAATCATTTCAATACAAGTAATTGCATTAATAATAAGCTTAAAAACCTCGAAGGTTCCAGAATGTAGTCTCAAACAGAACCAAAGGAAATTTAACTCCAGTGAGCCCAGAAAACATGAGCCATTGGAAACACAGCTTTAAAAGATCCCTGAATAACGTAACTGACTATATATATATAAGGCAAAAGACAGAAATGCAAACACATCTCAAGAAATAAAATAAATAGTATGTTTCACTGAACATTTTTTCAACAGTGAGTTCACTCATGTCATTAGCCTTCCCTCATCCTACTGGTCTCTTTCATATCACTAGTGTCGGCTATGTGAAGAGAAGTGTAAGTACTTGCAAAACTTCACAAACAAGGGTCATACCAACTCTATAGTTTTAAGTTTTGCATTGATTCAGGTGAAACGTGATGGATTTCAGTGAGAACACTAAAATTAAAGCCTTGTCTTGTAAGTAAATCTAAACAAATGAATAGTCTTATTAACCTCAATGGCAATGATTGCAATGCTTATCTATTTTAAGTTACTCCTGAGCAGTTTTTTTGCAGGTTTATGGCATTAATTAATATTCATTTAAATAAACATCGAGTCTAATAAGCATGTGTTTGTGAAAAAAAAAAAAACACCAAGAAAACCCACCCAGAACTAAAGCAAAGAAACAAATAAAAAAAACTCAGCCCAAACATACCACATAGAAAGCTGGTCTGTCAGCGGTGATGAGCCAATGAGCAGAAAGTAAGGACTAAGGAGAACTTAATCCCTGAGAGTGAGTGGAGAGAAGTTTTATGAAGTTCAGCAAGGGCATGTGTAGAGTCTTGCACCTGAGAAAGAACAACTCCAAGTACCAGTATAGGTTGGGGACTGACCTGCTGGAGAGCAGTGTAGGGGAAAGGGACCTGGGGGTTCTGGTGGACAGCAGGATGACCATGAGCCAGCAATGTGGCCTCGTGGCCAAGAAGGCCAATGGCATCCTGGGGTGCATTAGAAGGGGAGTGTACTAATACACATCCTGGGGTGTATTAGTAGGTCGAGAGAGGTCCTCCTGCCCCTCTACTCTGCCCTGGGGGATGGCCACATCTGGAATATTGTGTCCAGTTCTGGGCCTCTCAGCTCAAGAAGGACAGGGAACTGCTTGAGAGAGTCCAGCACAGAGCCCCAAAGATGATGAAGGGAGTGGAACATCTCCCTTATGAGGAAAGGCTGAAGGAGCTGGGTCTTTTCAGCCTGGAGAAGAGGAGGCTGAGGGGTGTTTATAAATATGTAAAGGGGGAGTGTCAGGAGGACGGAGTTAGGCTCTTCTCAGGGATGTCCAGTGACAGGACAAGGGGCAATGAGTGCAAGATGGAGCATAGAAGGTTCCACAAAAACATTGGGAAAACTTTTTCACTGTGAGAGTGACAGAGCACTGGCACAGGCTGCCCAGGGAGGTTGTGGAGTCTCCTTCTCTGGAGACATTCAAAACCGGCCTGGGTGTGTCCCTGTGTGATGATGCCATGAAAAGCCAAGATCAGGACTCAATAGCCTTGGTGACTATTAAGCAGGTATTCTTTATGGCAGCACTGGACACACGGGATCGCTCCACCTAATGTTCATGCCGTAGAGAGTCACATGCATAGCTTATATGCAGGTTGTACATACATATTCAAAATATTTCTGGGAAATGATTAACATATTCATTATTTTCTGAGAGCCCATTATCATAAGTTACCACTCACTCCCACACACACATTACAGTCTCCTGGTGGGCTTCAGAGATATCTAGTGGTCGTTTACTTCATGTCCCTATTCATCACCATGTTTTTTGGCAAACTATAGCCTATACTCCCTTGTTCTTGCTGACAAGCAAGATCTGCAGTCTTGAGACACCCTCTGCCTCTTTATCTCATAGTAGCCTTGCATTCCGTTCTCAGAGATAAATCCTGCTCACAGCATAACCATGCGTGTATATATCCATCTCAAAATGCAATTGTTACATAGTTCATTGCTGCTACTTGTTAAAAGGCTTTTAGCTAGTGAATTTCCATCCGGCCTTTGCCTCAGTGACCTACTGTAGGTGATCCTGCTCTGGCAGGGGATTTGGACTAGATGATCTTCCGAGGTCCTTTCCAACTCCTAACATTCTGTGAGTCTGTGATTCACGCTTCTTCCCTGTGCCCCACAAGCATCACCCACATTCTCATCTTCTCAAGGGCTTCCTAACTGACTGGATGGAAGAAGAAAAGTGATGGCACAGCACTCAGCAAATCTGCATTTGAAGATCTATGTCACATTTTTTGTCTTTGGTATAAAACCTGACCCAGGGGCTTGCCTTCATCACAGGAATTCTGAGTATTGTCCTGTATCCCAGTTTGGAAGCTACACATAAAATGAATCCAGCTAACAGAGCTTTCCAAGCACACAGGAACAAAGACTATTCCTTACATATTTTGTAAAATAAATTAAAAAAAATACACAAACCCATGCTAATGGAAAACAGTCAAGATAATAGTATACACATTATGTCCTGGTGAAAAATACACACAGGTCTGCACTCTCCCCACACCAAAATATCCTCCAAAAAAGAAAAGCTGCTAATCACAGTAATGAAGGGATAGAAAGAATCTTAGGAGGTCATCTAGCATAACCCTCTGGACACAGGCAGTATGAAACATTTGTAGAATTAACCCAAAACTCTAACCTTCACCTTATCATGCTGTAGCTTCATTGTGAAGCTATGGGAAAATATTTTTCTCCCTTTTTTTTGAGTTTCCTACCCGTGAAATGAGATAAAAATATTGGAATTAGAATGTTCTGAATTTTAACATTAAATATTATTTCCCCATCATAACTGTGCTTTTGATCCCACATATTGGAGGAATCTGATAGAAACAGAATATAACACAAGGGAAGAGCCTCAGCTCTCTTCTATCAGATTGTTGGTAATAGTTGTCATGACATGATCTGCAAATAAATTTCTAAGATTACAGAAAAAGAGAATTTCCACCAACTTCAGAAGTACCTTTATTTGGAAGCAGTGGAAGATTTGTTTGACAGCTTCATGTAATTATTAATCATAAAGTTTGAGCCACAACTTACGGACATTTAGTGAAATTAATAGCAGAATGACTGCACAAGTTTGCTTCGGAAAACAATTCAGTATTATGGTATCTAAAATATGGACTACAAGACGACACGTATGTTGCATCAGGACCAAACTCTTCACAGAAGCCAATGAAAACTTTACAGACAGGAAAGCTGGAAACAAATGGGAGTTTTTCAAGAATAATGGACCTCATAATGCAGAAAGGAAATATTTACAGTGAACTTGCAAAGTATTAAAAGCTTCCCGAGATCCTTTAATTAGAGTTACCTCTCAATAATCCAAATCTGCTTGCATTTTTCATTTTTGTGTTCTCAAAATCAAAATCAGATTAACAAATCAGCAAATATATACAACAGAAGATTGCTCAGACAGTAACAATGCCTAGGCACACTCAAATCTAAGAGCAAATCACAGGAATAAAGAAGCATGACCACACAGAATGAGCACGATCCTTCCCGCTCACCAGGAGGTTAGATCCCGTGTGCTCAAGCCCTGCCGCAGCGTCCAGCTGCTGTGAAAAAGCTGTGTGAGAAAGGGGCTGGGTGAGGGCCTCACTGATTTGCTCAGGAGCTTGCACTTGAACTCAGTCCTCACCCAAGACGACCTGAGCTACGGAGCAGCCAAGCCGATAGCTGGCCTCATGCCTTGCTGGTCCAGAATCTGACCTGCAGACTCAATTTCCTGGTTGGGTCCTAGACACTCCTCATTGCTAGGGACTCCTGCCCCAGGGCTGTTGACCCTGGCCACCTCAACAGTCTCTTCAGCTCTTCTCGCCCAGGTGCTGTGAGACTCTGCTCTGGCTGCTCCCTGGTCGTACATAAAGCCTTCTTTCAACTGATTAATATGTTCCCTCTGAATTGCAAAATACACTCAGCCCCATCCAGATAACAGTGCTTAGGATCATTCTGATCCTAGGACGGTCTTATTCTAGGAGGTTTAGAAATTTTTTTTCTGACTGTAAACGTAGTCACAGATACACTGCTGGTCTTGTAGCAAACTGAAAATGTGTAACACTGTGTGCCTGAATATTCTTTTCAATTTACATATATTAGTTTCAAAAGTGTTTGGACTTGATCTGGGTTTTTTGTATTTAAATCAGTCTAAGCAAAATAGAAGCTTGTTTCTCCTCTTGTTAACCAAAGGAGCTGCATGTGTAGGAGAATCTAACTGCCAACAAGAAAGTTGAATATCTGCACACAGTAAGTCATGCAGAACTGTGTTGTACAGAACAACTCAGTATATAGTAAGTGGAGATAGGATACTGTGGCAAGACAGGATGGGTGAGTGCATGACCCAGCTGCTAGATTTTCTACAACCAGAGAGGGGTGGACAGCTCAGTGTCAACAAGCTGCCACCTCCCACCACTTCTCATCTGGCCACTTGTGTCCATGAGCCAAAGAGTCAAATACAGCAATACTTCCAAAGCCATAGCATTTGAAGGTCAGTTTCCCTGTCTATATTCAGTCTGGACATACAGCCCAGGAATGCTCAGTGTAAAATAATCATTATATTAACATACCACAAAGTTATGATAATTACTTCTACTGGAATCTACACAAAAATGTACCCTGTCTGAATTTTGCCCCAGTTTTGCTTCATAGTCTGAAGTTCACCAGCAAGAACTACTCTACTGACTCTAGCTCTGCTTTGGACAGTGAAGCCCTTCATCAGTGAAGCAGCACCTACAGCCACCCTTAAGAAAAGCAGAAGGACAACAGTAACTCATTTAAGAATGATGGAGACACCATGTGTTTGGAAATGTAGCAAAATCAACATAAAATGTACTAATGTTCCTAAGTAGTCTCCACTTGCAGTATAAGCAGTTATTTCAGTTTGTCTGGTGAAAAGGTACGTGGTGTGTGAGAGGCACATACCCCAGCTAAGTGTTTTCCTTCTTCAGAGCCCCCTTCAGGACTTACACTGAGACAATGTGCAAGATAACAAAGAACAGGTGATTTATTAAAGCGATAGATACAAGATTCAGAGTTGCTGTTGATAAATTTACTTTCTGCAGTAGCGCTAATATATAGAAATAGTAATGCTAGCAAAATATTGTCCTGGGTATTACTCACCAAAAGCTGAAAGCGCAATTCTTGCCAAGAAAGTGTCCCTGTCTTGGGTGAAGGAGAAGGAGCACAGCCCATCAACTGCCTCTTCTGGGTTTGTTCTCTCCCTCTATCGACACACTCCCTCCAAGCTCCTTATATACCATCTCCCCCTGCCCCAAGGTGACATTCAGCATGATATGAGGGGAGAGTGGGTGACTATATTCATATAGGAATATTGAGGCAAAAAAATCCACTCTGGGCAATGTGGCCTTCAGAATTCTGAACTTATCTGATTGCAGGATGGTGTTGACACCATTAGTCTTTGTCTGGTCTTGTTCTTTAGCCACAACAGGGCTGTCCTGGCACTGCAAGACTCCCTCCTTCAGCTGGTTCTCGCTGTGCAGACCTTGTCAATCTCCATCCCCAGTGTCTGCACAACAGATAAGCAGACACCTGCATTATGCAAGCCTCAAATCCTCGAGTTAAAATATCACATTATCCACCCAGCGACAATAGTCACTCAATCAAGATCCAAATTTTGCTTGCATAAAGTCAATCTTGAGGATATCCCTTATATGTGACTTCTCTTCACCTGAGTGTAGCTCTAACTCTATCCACCTGGACACTATGTGTATCTGACAAAATAATACCCAAGTTAGCATGGATCTAAGGCAAGCTAATAACATGCAAAATATCATAATCATGATAACTATTCTTAATATATATTGCAATAAAGAAGCAAGCCACCCTGACAGGGAGAAACCTCAGCCATGCAAAAGTTTGTTTAACTATTGTACTTCTATGCTTTCTCTAAGATTTCTACTTGCTTTTGCTACATGCTTCATATGATCTACCTGCTTAACAAGATCTTCTGTTACATTCAGTGTATGAACATAGCAAATATCATTGACTAGGTTTAAGTATCCACACACTCCATTTTCATGCAGCAACAATATGTCTAATGTCAGTCTATTCTGTAACGTCATTTTTGATGTTGTTTGTAATTGTATATTTAATGCTTCCAAATCAACTCGGTTTGTATTAGCCATTGCTTCAATCTGTCGAGTAAGGTTATGAAACATCATTCAATTTTGAAATGCCATTAGGTGAGGTGTAAAAATTTACTCTAGAACCCATCCAACCACAGTTCCTGCCATCAGGTGTTGCTGAGGGTCTGCTGAACTTGTTTTGATCTGTCCCCACAGAGCTGGTGTAAGAGGTTGTTTTCTCCAGAGAGGGCAAAGTATTAACAGTCCAAAGGCATGCTGACATCGGCGGCCCCCCGTGGGCAAATGAGCAGTCCATGTTCCATTGCTGCTAAACCATACACTGTGTCCCATAGAAGGTATACTGACTTTTGCGCAAATTGTATCAGAGTTGGTATCATTATTAGTTACATGAGACCAAGTATCATTGATTGAAGTGGTGTAGTCAAGAAATATAACCTAATCAGAGGGCTTGAGTTATCAGGCCCAATCTTTGAATTTCATCTTCTCGACTACTGCAGTTATGAACTTTAGTACAATTCCAATTGTAGTGTTTTGGAGCTTCTAAATAAGAAGTATCAAAATTTGTGTATTGGACACTGACCTGTATGGGATCATCTGGTAATCCAATGATTCCACTCCAATCAATACACCAGTCAGTAGTTTGCATGTAATCCCAATGTCCATGTTGTGCTTCTCCCGACAGCCTTGGCATATGTATTTCCCATGGTATATTAGTGCATATTTCCCCAGAAGGGTTATAGATGATTTCAACACTGTCTTCAAGCTTTAGTCACGTTTTAGTGATGTTACAATTATCTATAGTTACATCTTTCTTATGGGTGCATTGAATGACATATTTCCTTTCCTTAGTATGCCAAGTTAGATTGGTACAATTTTGAGATTCCCATAAGGCTTTCCAAGTTTGATTCAGATTCACAGTCAAAATCCCCCAGCTGATTGGGTGACTAGAAGATCATGGTGGAGGTAGGCATATTGTAATTAGACTCAGATTATGTATATGCCCAAAAGCCTGAATCAGTTGTAATATGAGATTTGGAGTCTCGATTTCCCCATGTATAACTCCTATGGACATGATCATGATAAACAATGTGACTGCCACCATGTTAAAACTTTGGTTTCCAGGTTGTTATTATCAGTACCAAGAATACAAAAATTCCAATCACAAATATGAATAGTTCCTGGAGGCACTCCAGTTCAGTGTAGGATAATCCATCGTCCCACGTACAGTTTCCTGTCATTGGCATTCC
>NW_009725726.1:13752-15102 GCF_000703405.1 Apaloderma vittatum
AAAATACAAAAGAAAGAAAATGCTCAGTCATATGACCCACAAATGTTAAATTAAGTAGGTATTATCTACCTATTAGTGATTTGATGGAGCTTTCCAGAAATATCTTTCACTTTCCAAGCATAAAGGTTCTCTGGAGTTGCTAGCACCGTTGCCACTGTTCCAATTTGAAGCATTTAACCAGCACAGGCTGGCCTACGTAAAAGCCAGTCGGGTATTCCCTCAGCTTCGTATGTCTTTGGTGCCAAAGTTGTGGTAGAAGCACAAAAAGCTTTCATTTTTGGACAACTGTCTCTGCTCTATCTGTTGTTTTCTCCTCCTATCAATGTATTGATATATTGTAACACCCGGTGGACTGGGGATTTCTGTTAAAATTTTGCCTAAAGCATTACGAGCAATGGTAGGAGAGTATTTGTATCCCTAGTCTGTTGAAGGCATATTGTATCCCTTTCCAGGTAAAAGCAAATTGAGCTTTGCCATTTTCCTGCAGAGGCACCATTGAAAACATATCCTTAACAGCTAAGGTTGCCATCCACAAGTGAGAAGCTCCCTGGATTTGAGTAACTAATTCAGCAACATTTTGTACAGCTGCAGTTAAGGGTGCAGTATTAGCATCCAGATGTCTGCAATCAGTTGTTAGCATCTACTGTCCATTTGGATTTTTTACTGGCCAGACAAGAGAGTTGTACAGAGAATGTGCACGAGTAATAATGCCTCAGTTTTCTAAATCTTACCACACCGTCAACACCCAGTTGTGCAGCCGCTGGCAGGTGGTACTGTTTTATGTTTGTTACCTTTGATGGAGGTAGAGATATAGACATCTCTAGTAAATCTCTAGTTTTAGGCTCAGTCCTCTCAAGTCATTCGGTGTCTCCATTATCTCATCTGACAAAACTCCAGACTGTCCAGTCCAGTAATTTTCACACTCTGCCATGCAGCAAATCAAATCCCAGAATGTTAGTGTTTGCAGCACCGACTAGAATCTCAGCACAAGTCAGTGTCTTTTCCCCTGGGAGCCACGGGACAATTTTAGCAGTAGGGTATTCTCCATCAATTCCCGTGAATTTTCTTTTATGGCAACTAGGTTTTATGTTTAAGAATTCTGCAGTCTCTTTGGAGATTAATGATATCTGAGCACCTGTATCAATAAGGAAATTTGTATAAACTTTCTCTGGCCCTGTTGGAACAGCAATGATAGGTTCATAACGTCTGTTAAGGAGCCATTGTACAGCTAATACCCTCTGGGAAGAGTGGCTCACTGTCCTCCCCGGGGCTGCATGTTTCTTGTCAAGGTATCTACTGAGTCAATTAAATTCTCTGTTGGGGCCAAAGGCATGGATTTATCAGAGGCTG
>NW_009725726.1:15126-24582 GCF_000703405.1 Apaloderma vittatum
TGACCTTTCCCTTGCAGGTTGTTTTTCTTAGTATTTGCACCAGAGCTCGGAGGTCGGCAGTAGAGGTGTTGTACAATGTCTGTTGTGGCTTTCCCAGAGCTAAGGCTTTACGCCAAAGATCATTACGCTCTTTATCAAACTGTGGTTTGGCTTCTGGCTTAGATCTAACGGTGTGGACCTGGTGAACTTTTTTTTGTGTGTATATGTTTGGGTGGTTTCCCCGGAGTTGGTCCAACCTAACCCATACCTGCTCTAATTCACTAACTCCTGCACAAACTCATTCCAAATTGTTACACGTGCCTGCTCCCCTGGGGGAACTGCAGCAGCTGCCGCAATGTTCATAGCACAGATATTTTATATGTGCTCCTGGACAGTAGCTATGAATGTTTTAAAGCAGTCCGGGAGGCCACGTGGAAGAGGATTTACCCTTACTGGGTCAATAGGGGCTAGCATCAGGGATTTCCTTAACAAGTCTTTTTCATACATTGCTTGTATACAGGTTGCTTTTTGGACAGACACGGCTAAATTAGTAAACTCTGAGGTTGTAATAGCAATGGGATCTCTTCTCTCCTGAGGATCTATGCAACCAGCCCAATAAGCAGCTCATGCAGTTAGTGTATAAACATGATCATCACCCGGTACAATGGTTAAAAACACTCCAGGACCCCAATAATCTCTTGATTCTTCCTCACTTAGCAGAAATCAGTCCCCCCCTGTAAGGAAGACTCATCACACATATTCTGTCTCAGATTCCCTCAGGCATCTGGAATACCTTTTCTGAAGTTTTGCTAGTTTGGTTGGAGAATATACTGCAGTTTGCACAGTAGTGTGAATGTTATTATTGCCCTCGTTCAAGACCTCAGCTTTGATTAATTGTCATATAGATACGAGATCACAGTCAAAATTTTCCACTGGTGTCGCATGAAAAGGTACGTGGCTGTGAGAGGCATGTACCCCAGCTAAGTGTTTTCCTTTTTCAGAGCCCCCTTCAGGACTTACTCTGAGACAATTTGCAAGATAACAAAGAACAGGTGATTTATTAAAGCGATAGATACAAGATTCAGAGTTGCTGTTGATAAATTTACTTTCTGCAGTAGCGCTAATATATAATAGTAATGCTAGCAAAATACTGTCCTGGGTATTACTCACCAAAAGCTGAAAGCGCAATTCTTGCCAAGAAAGTGTCCCTGTCTTGGGTGAAGGAGAAGGAGCACAGCCCGTCGACTGCCTCTTCTGGGTTTGTTCTCTCCCTCCATCGACACACTCCCTCCATCCTCCTTATATACTATCTCCCTCTGCCCTCGGGTGACATTCGGCATGATTTGAGGGGAGAGTGGCTGACCACAGTGATACAGGGATACTGAGGCAAAAAATTCCACTCTGGGCATTGTGGCCTTCAGAATTCTGAACTTATCTGATTGCAGGATGGTGTAGACACTGTTAGTCTCCATCTGTCCCTTGTTCTTTAGCCACAACAGGGCTGTCCTGGCACTGCAAGACTCCCTCCTTCAGCTGGTTCTCGCTGTGCAGACCTTGTCGATCTCCATCCCCAGTGTCTGCACAACAGATAAGCAGACATCTGCATTCTGCAAGTCTCAAATCCTCGAGTTAAAATATCAGTCATAAAAATGGATCTTTAATATAGTAAATCTTGGAAAAATCTTGTAGTTCAGTGGTAGATGGTCATTTTCAGTCACGTCCAAAGTAAGATCAGATGACTGGATGGATAATGAAAAAAAAGACATGGTAACCATGAAAGGGCAATTGGTAACTCAGAAATACCACTTCTTTGCCCACAAGACCATGAAATATGCTCCTGCTCATATGTATAACTACCCTAAGGATTTATTAGATTTTGTTGGAGCAAAAGGACCAAAAGGAAGGAATGAAGTAATGTCATTCAGCATTCACTTCACAGGCATGTCTAAAAATAAAAATCATATATTTTAATTCATATTGGCTAAGATAAGAGAGGTGAATCAGGTAAAATAACAGACAAGAAAAGGTAATTTGGGTTTTATTTCATATTTTTAGGGAAAAATTTGGCATTTTGGTTTAATATCTCAGTGCCTCGATGCTTTCTGACACTCACTATAATCAACAGGAAACTGAAATGCTCCAACAATGACAGCAATTAGTCTTTGCCAGGGATATGTTTCAAACTCTCTACATTATCCTTCAGCAGAACAATGCAGCCTAGCTGTTCTGTGGGCCTTGTACTAATTATGTCCCTTCAGATAGCGGGAATCCTGCACTGATAGAAAAAGGTTTTTATCTATGAACTGCTGCAGATAAGATTTTAGTAAGGCATTTTAAGACTTAATCTTGTGAGTTGCAGAGCACTCCCTTGCAAGTATTAAGCAATTTCAACTCTCTTTAATCTTAACAGGCTTTGAGGATAGAAACTGATGGTTTTTTGCTCAATTCTACCCTCATGCTGAACTTGTGCTGAAGTCTATGGAAGCTCTCCTGTGTGTGGAGTGATGGCTCTTCATAGACAACTACTGTTAGCAGTAAAAGCAGTTGCATCAAAAAGTTTAATGCATTTTAAGTAAGCCTTAACCTTAGTAATAAAGGCTAAAGACTAGACTACTAGACCTAGTCTAGTAATAAAGGCTAAAGGCTAATAGCTGACTAGGCCCATTTGCTAAACTATATTTTTTTATCAGACTTAAGAGATGTAAAATAAATAAATATTAGTAGTGACAGGCTTTGCTGTTATCGATTTCTGCAGTATATTCTAAACTGTGACTTTCTTTATTCTTCTACTTCATTTTTAAAGTTAGAATTGCTTTCCGGCTTTGATAAAACTCCGTCTTACAAATGAGATATGCAGATTAGGCCATTATCAGTGTTCTTACTGTATGATTTTCGTTTGGATAATAACCTTTCCTGAGAGACATCACAGCACATTACAAAAGGTGCCAAAAGAACCTTTTGGCATTTCTTGGAGAGCATTACCAGCACATTACCTCTCACAGGATGACTGTCTCCTAATAAAACAACTCAGAATGTCCTAGAAAAAGTGTAACTGGAGCCAAGGACTTCTGTCCAGTTTCTCTCCTGGAAGACAACTGACAGGCCAGTGAACAGGGCAGTTTTCACAGATGTAATGACCTTTGGAAAAGCTCTTGTCACAGGAACTGGAGGGTGGTAAGCTTATCTGAATTCTACTTCTCTTGTTTTCTGTACAATACATAGGCCGCACTAAGACCGGCAAGAAATTTTGTTGGAGACACCTCCCAGAGGTGTCCCAGAGGGTTGATTAGTCAAGCAAATTTTGCAGCATAACCTGCAGCTATTATGAACCGGTTTGAATCAAGCTCAATTATGACTTTGGCACTGATGCTGCCGTTGTAACTCCCAAGCATTTCTTTTACTTTAATGGGAGACCTTGGAAGATGGGGACATAACTTTAAGGAACTACAGAAAATTTATCTCAGTTTCACAGCAGGCTCTAGGAGACCTGCATTTTGAGAGGCAATCAAAAGCAGTATCTGTGAATTTAAGCACGTCCATTAAGAGATATCTGCTGCTTTTTCTTCTGCTTCTGAGATCTAGGCGTAGGAAAAAAACCACTATATTAAAACAGATTGAGACCATAGGGAGTAACTGGTTTCATTCAGAAGAGATGGATTCCTTTTGTCTCAAGCCAGGACAGAGTCTCTGGAGCTATGAAAGCCCTTTGCAGAGTGTTTGGGTTATGTACACTGCATATCCTCATGCATCAACGTCCTTAGATGACCTGCATGAAACTTAAGGTTTTGGAGAAGTGCTGGGAATTGGGCATCAGAGCCAAATAATCCAGAGGATGGATATGATATCCCTGATAACCTGATGCCAAACATGAAGCCACCATGGTGAGGTGCTCCTCAAAGCAAGATGCTCCACAATATAAACAGGATCAGAACTGTCAGCATCAAAGTATTTGGAAAAGATATAAGCTCCTTTCCCCTTGAGAGATGTCACTGTAATTTTCAGCTAATTTTGACTAGTGCTTATTTGGGCAATAGCAGACTTAACACTGTCCTGAAAGGCAAGAGGTCTCTTCTATTGGATGTTACGTGGAACTGACACATGGCTAGAGAAGTTTTCTTAGTTTAATGTGCTACTGAGACACACTTCACCTGTCTAGGCAAGTTCTGCAATATGGCAGCTTCAGAAAGAAAAGCTGTTTGGCTAAACACACAAAAGTGGTCTCTATCAAGGTAGGAGAAAAAAGGGAAACAGAACAACTAAAAAGCATACCAAATACATCCATACTCCTCATGACTACCTATGGCAAAAGTGGATGTAGTGACAGCTCGGGCTGACTCAGTCCCTGTGCCAACAGCCTGCAAAGTATGGACCTGTACTGGAACTGTTGTGGAAGAGATTGTATCCCAAGAATCAGTGATCTTAAGCAAGCTGTGTCTGCCCTATTGGGCTTTACACTTCAGGTCAGAGAAAGCCATATGTTATCAATGTAATCTATAACAGATAATATCATT
Organism: Apaloderma vittatum; assembly: GCF_000703405.1. Classification (NCBI taxonomy): domain Eukaryota; kingdom Metazoa; phylum Chordata; class Aves; order Trogoniformes; family Trogonidae; genus Apaloderma; species Apaloderma vittatum. The sequence goes on from NW_009725726.1 coordinate 19,617, forward strand.
CAAAAAGGTATTGTGTACATGCATCAAGAAGTGGAATGTATTGATCATGACCAGCAGACTATTGTACATCGAGGAATCAGGACTCCTGACACATCTGGCCTGAAGAGGTGCAGGACTGCACTGCACTGTATGTCCAGTGTGGCTTTCACACCTGTGTTATGCTGAACAGGTCCCTTGGCATAGGACAAACTCAGTCAGTACACTGTAACTGAAGAGCCTGCAGGGAGCTCCCAGTCACTGCTGGAGATTAGGCGACCTGCATGGCTTTGTCCTTTCCTAAAGTGCTGCATGAAGGTCTCATGCAAACATCCTTTATGAATAGAACTGTATTTTTGTAAGAAAGTTCTATAGTAGCCTGAAAAACAAAGACAGAAGGACCTCTCTCCATGTATGGGACCTGTGCAATGTGCCATGGCAAAATCCGTCTAAGGTCCACCCAATGCTGCATAAATATAGAATTCCTACTATCTGAAGGGACACAAGATTTATTTGCTATCTACATTCCTCTTTCTGTTCTATCAGCTACACTTGCTACCAGGCATTTCTTAACGCAGATCCAGAAAGAGCCCCACACCATGTCTCTCTGCCACCTCGCCCCCAACTCCCTGGTAGAGAAGGTGGGCACCCCTCTCACACCCTCCACTACTGAGAAAATGCTCAGCTATGCGACATTTCCACCAAGTCAAATTTACTGAGATGGGGTAAACCTGTACTAAAATTCCCACAACAAATGCCCTGCTTTCCCTAAATTGGGTCAGCATGTGAAGACCTCAAAACCCTAAAGACAGTCAAATCCATTAAAGGTCTTTTTTTTTTTTTTTTCTTTCCAAGTAAAACAATCACTGGCCAAAACTATTACCTGGTTTACTGCTCAGACTCCATTCAGCTTTTAGGTCTCTAGCCTGACTGACTAATAAAGACTTTCTAACTATTCAAATACATAGACATACATACTTAATTATAAAACATTATCAAAGATTTTAAAACATATTTGAGATCCACAGACCAATTCAACACATTTTGGGTCTAGTTGTCACTAGGTCTGTCAGGTAGTTGACAGACAGGCTACAGAACAGCATGAATCAGGCCCAATCCACTTGAGACAGCAGTGTATGTCATATCATGTCTCAAGAACTAAATGGAGAATATGAGGCCTGAAGTATCACACAGCATCTCAATAGAGGAGGCACATCAATAGTGGAGGCAGCTGATTGAGATTCATGTGGCATCAAAGATGAAAGGATTAATGTGGTGGAACCCACAGAAATGCCTGTGAATAGTCATGTATGGCTTAAGGCTTCTCCCCCCAACAAGATAGCAGGATCAATAACCCATATGAAGTGCATTCACATCAATGCAGGCACCACGGGCAACGAACAGGAGGAGCTGGAAGCCATCATGTAGTAAGAAAACTACAACATAGTCGCCCTTAGGGAAACGCTATGGGGTAACTCACAAAACCAGAATGCTGCAGTGTACGGCTATAAGCTCTTCAGAAGGGATAGGCAAGGAAGGAGAGGCAGTGGCTTAGCCCTGTATGTTAGGGAATGTCTTGACTCGCTAGATCTTGACAATGGTGATGAAAAGGTTCAGCATTCATGAGTGAGAATCAAGAGGAAGGCAAACAGGGTAAGGATCATGGTAGAAGTCTGTTACACATCACCCAGCCAGGATGAAGAGGCAGATGAAATATTCTATAAGCAACTGGGCTGTGGTACTTTATGCCTTCTTTGCCCAACCTTAAATAGCAAGACTAGTTGTTCTCCAGGTACCCAGTCCCCTGAGCTGGAAGACAAGAACAGGGAGCAGAATGAAGCCCCCATAATTGAAGGGGAACTGGTAAGCAACCTGCTGCTCTGTTTAAACACACACAAATCTATGGGACCCAATGGGATCCATCCAAGAGTACTCATGGAACGGGCAGAAGTCCTCTCCAAGCTGCTTAGCATCATTTACCAACAGTCCTGGGTAACTGGGGACATTCCAGACAACTGGAGGTTAGCAAATGTGATGCTCATCTACAAGAAGGGCCAGAAGGAGGATCCAGGGAACTACAGGCCTGTCAGCCTGACCTCTGTTACAAGAGGGGTTCATCTTGAGAGAACCATTAACTTGAACAGTAGAGAAGCCAGATAGTTGGGATTCCTGTCCAAAAATGCAGGCAAAGAACTTGTGAGAAAGAAAAACAATCTCAGCCTCTGGAAGCAACTCTTGTCCGACATAAAGAGCAGGCTTCCCATTAAGGAAGACATTGAACATCACCTGAGCAAGTGGATCACCACGGAGAAAGGTATTAAGTATCTGAGAGAATTAGCTGTGTGATAGGTGATTTACAGTGACTGGAAAGCAGTTGTAGACCCTGATGAAATGCCATGCCATAAGTTCATGCAGAGTGCATCACCAGTGTCTATGTACATATTATCAACAATGGTCTGAAAAACAGATGGTGAGACATGAGTTGAACAAAGCGGCCAACAAAGCACAAGAGTATGAAGACCATCTCCCTAATACCACACAGGCCTGTATTGAGGCCATAGAAAAAACCAGTTGACTAATTGTTTGATAAACTGTCCAAGAAGGAAAATAGAACTGAATGGACCTTTGCTGAAGCCATCAGAGGAAGATGCTTCTCCACAAGGCCAGCTTGAGACAAACAGAACATATTACGAGGTGCCTGCTTGAGCATGGAGATAACATAAGCAGATGGGATGGAAAATCGACCTCTGCCCTACAGGCATAAGTATGCAACTTACAAGCTAAAACTAAAAGAATTTTCACAGGTAGAGTGCTGCTCCAGTCTACCAGTTCTTTGGTATGAGTAGATAGGACTCTGAGCCAAATGTGATTAGTGGGAATGTAAATGTAGTCTACAGAACTCCTGTGAACTATGCAATTCCCATAAACTATGTAAATCACATGAACTACACCTACCCAGCTGCCAACAACTGGTACTACCCTTGAAATCAGAGGGGCCCTGCCTCCAGCCAGGTGGAGGAGAGGGATAACTGAGTTTATTGGATTGTGTGCATTTGGTGGCCTGATGCATTAGAGCCACAAAAGTATAAAGCCCTGGTAGACACTGATGCACAGTACATCCTAATGCCACCGAGCTATAGAGACAGAAACTGTTCATATTTCTGGAGTGACAGGTGGTTCTGACTGTACTGGAGGCCGAAAAGAGCCTAACTGGGAATATGTGAGAAAAGCACCCTAAAGTGACTGGTCCAGACGCTCTGTGCAATCTTGGCATAGACTTCCTCAAGAAAGGGTATTTCAAGAACCCAAAAGAGTATCAATGAGCCTTTGGTATAGCAGCTGGAGAGACTGTGGACATTGACCAGCTGTCTACCTTGCTCAAACTTTCAGAGGAGTTTGCTGTTGTAGGGTTGATGAGGACTGAAGACCTGATTTATTGGTCGACCTGGTATCCCTAGGTCAATGGTTGGACTCAATGGTCTTAAAGGTCTTTTCCAACCTCAACAATTCTATGATTCTAATACAGAATCAATCTGTCAATAGCAAGACTCTCATAGATAAAGGCAGAAAGGATGGAATGAGGAGATTGAATATGGCATTTTGATTCATGCCATTGCCTGCGGTCACCTAGAGGTTGACTGAAATATATCTCTGTGAAAGATCCTCCCAGGTCTTTTTAGTTGATCCTGGGATACTGCAGCTCCAGCAGCTGACATGTGAGCCCATCTTAGGCTCAGTGTACTGATCTGAAAGCCACATCACAAGTACTTATACATGCTGTTGGCATGGAGTAGTCATGTGGAAAAAACAAGCAGTCTACATGATCTATGGGATTTACTCTGCATGTACACAAGTAGGCAGCTCAAGTCCTCTGAGTTTTGTCCCCTGGGTCATCAAGTTTTGTCCTCTGAGTCTGTTTTCAGGATTTTCTGGCTCTTGAAGTGGCACTGTGTGCTTTACCACTAATTCGATATCAGCAGGGGCAGGACCTGCTGGGTGCCAAAAACCATTTATGACTTTAGTTGGTGAACCTGGAACGAACACATTAGATACTGCATATTCCCTAGTCTTCTAAAACTAAGAAACTGTTAAAAAAATTGGACTTGCCTACATTCATTTTGTTTCATGTTTGTCAGCATTTCACTACTTTCATCTCAAACCAGCTCACAGCACACACACATTAAGAGAATTATTTAGTCCCTTTCAAAAAAATTCCTTGAAAAATGTTTGTTACTTTTTCAGAAGATATATTTAATGAGAACCTTTCTGATTCTACAGATATTGTAGAAGTTGCCTGTTGCTTTGATGCTCAGGAATAGAAGTGCTGTTTTGTGTTAAAATGATGATCTTAACTGAGAACACAATCTCCTTTAGCTCCTGTTATGTGGAGCTTTGAACCTGTTGGGAACACATCACTCATGAAAACACATCAGAGCTGAGAATATGCTGTTCTTCTGCCTTTTCAGAAAGCTATGTAACATGTGTCAGAGAGAGCGTCACTTATTCTTTATGTCCTGTGTCTCCTTGACGTCCCCGCAACTTGCCGATCACTGCCTGTCAAAACCAATTAGAAGACTGGTGACCCCACTCTGCAGTAATTTTGAGGCTGATAAAAGATTTGGTGGTTTGTTTTTCACATTCAGGGAATAGACACCTTATCCTTTCCAACATAAGTTATACTGCTTCTGCTAAAGTCTCTGGATTTAAGCCTGCGTTTCCGTTTGGATGTAAGGAGGGGCCTGAGGGCAGCCCAGCAGTACAAGGCTAACTTGCAGAGGCCCGGGCCCGAAGCGCCGGGCCAAAGCCGGGAGACCAAGACGCGGCCCCTCACGCTGCGCTCTCGCGTCCACATCATGGAGGAGCGTCCCGCTGCCTCAGGCCCGTCCAACAAACCACTGCACCGCGCACCGCACCCTGCACTGCACCCTGCACCACACCGCGCACCGCACGGCACCGGGCACCGCACATCGCACGGCACGGCGCACCGCAC
>NW_009725727.1:0-1534 GCF_000703405.1 Apaloderma vittatum
CTCGGGGGCTCTGCTCTGCCCGCTTTCATTTGCCCTCGCTTTTCTTTCTCTTGCCCTTTTCTCCCTCTCCTCTTTTCTTTCTTTTTCCTCCTATATTTTATTTCCCTTTTTTCTTTTCTCTTTTTTCTTCTTTTTTTCTTTTTTTTTCTTTTTTCTTTTTTCTTTTTTCTTTTTTTCTTTCTTTTTCCTTTTTTCTTTTCTCTTTTTTCTTTTTTTTCTTTTTTCTTTTTCTCTTTCTTCTCTTTTTTCTTTCTTTTTTCTTTTTTCTCTCTTCTCTTCTCTTCTCTTCTCTTCTCTTCTCTTCTCTTCTCTTCTCTTCTCTTCTCTTCTCTTCTCTTCTCTGTTTTTTCTTTTTCTGTTTTCCTTTTCCTTTTTTCCTTTGTTTTATTCCCTTTTCCTCTTTCCTTTTTTCCTTTTTTCCTTTTTCCCTTTTCCTTTTTCCTTTTTCCGTTTTCCTTTTTCCTTTTTTCTTTTTCTTTTTTCCTTTTTCTTTTTTTCTTTCTCCTCCTCTCCCACTCCCTCTCCTCTCCTCCACTTTTTCCTCTTCCCCTCTTTCACTTTTTTCTCTCCTATCTTTCACTTTTTCCTCTCGCCTCCCCTTTTCTAATTGTTCCCTTGCTAAAAGCCGGAGACAGAATTACAAATGCTGCTTTGGCATTGCGGTTTACGGCATTCTTCAGTGGTGTTTTCTTCTGCACAGTACGTTCTGTATCTCTCTTTTTGCGTCATCATCTCTGTGAAAGAGAAAATATTCCTTCTCTGTTAAGAGTGGAGAAACATGGCAAAATTGCTAAGCGTAAGGGACGTACAATGGTTCTTCCCTTTCTCAACACCCATATAGTTACTGTTATGCCAAACCAAAAAGACAGGCTCAGAGATCGCTAGAGTAAAGTTACATGGTGCAGCACAAAAACTGAACTCAGTACTTAAAAGAAGGATAAACTGGTGACGAGTTCTGTGTAATACCATGCACTGTATTTTACTAGGGAAAAGCAGAGGCATTCAGGTTTGTTACCATATGGAATATAAATTTAGCTTTATTTACATTTATTTCTTTCCTGCTTTGCAGAGAGCAAATGTAGCTATTAAAACTCTTGACATGTTTGTTTTTCAAAAAGAATAAATAGCACAAATAAAGAAAACATGGAAGGGGAGAGTGGATGTGATGTACAGTGATGATGTTGCCTTTTTTTTTAAGTTTTAATTTCAGGGTGGGAGTATTGGAACTGTGTTGGATGGGAAACGTATTCATGCAATGAAAGGCTGCATTTGAATGCAGCTTTTTTTGTTTATATTTTCAGCAAAACCAAGATGACACAGCTGGGCATGTTCAAAGTGAAATAAAAATAGGAATGAACAAATAAATAGTAGTAAAGAATAGTAGTAAATAAAAATGAAATCAGGCGAGTGGCATGCTGAGCCTTGCGGAAGGCACCCTCCGCCTGCCCGAGCGAGCGGCGTCGGTCTGGGAAGGCGGGACGAGCCGGTGGCCGGGCAAGGGGCAAGGGTGGGCGGGTGGTGGCATGGGGCAGCC
>NW_009725727.1:1560-24846 GCF_000703405.1 Apaloderma vittatum
AGCTTGGCTCCTCTGCTGCAAGCCCTTCCTCCTGTGCAGCAGCCCCATGGGTTTGACCTGCCCCGGGTGCTTTGTGCTACTGAGAGCTGAGTGTTTTCATGCGTGTTCTGGGGTGTATATCTTTAGTGGAGAAGGCGAAATTTGGGCTGCTCGTGGCAAATGCTGTGTAGAAACCTCCTGCCTGCAGGCCAGGGAAGAGGAGGGGGTGAGAAAAGCAGAGAGGCTGTTGGGGGGCAGGGAGCTGTAAGAGAAGAGGCTGGGAGACCTGGAAGTGGCAGGCAGACAGAGATAGATAGCAATTAGGATCTAGAAGCAGACTGGGAGATAAGGAGTCACTGAAGATTTACTGTATGTATATGGACAGAAAGAAAGAGCGAGTACACTGGGAGCAGAGAGGGAGGTGTGTACGCACAGTAAATCTCCGGTGATGCCATATCTCTGGCTGCTTCTGCATCCTAATTGCTATCTCCTTGGCTGCTGCTTTCTGGCCTCCAGCCACTTTCTCTCCATTTCCCTTCCCACCTCTAATGCCCCTTTGATGAGCCAGGATTAGCCCCTCCTTACGCGTACAGCTGGGCAGGGTGCTGCCCTCCCAGCCTGGGCTGGAGCGGTTTTCTTAAGCCTGCAACAACTTATGCTCTGCTTCCAGGGGCCTCCAGTGAACCCTGGGAAGCAGAGAGGAGCCCTAAATGCTGTGTGCTTGCTCCTTGTGCTAGGACTTCGGGACACAGCTAGGTGACCTGCACATCTTTGCTGCCCTGGGGCGTTTCCCCTACCAACTCAAAGACCCCTTGGCACCAGCTAACCAGGAGTCAGGCAATTATGTTTGTAATGCGGGAGTTGGAGAGGTGTTTCTGATCATCACTCCAGGGATGGAAGTCAACGCCAAGTTCCAGCTCATGCTCTCCACGACAGCAATGATCTTTGCAGCCTCAAGAGAGCTCGGTCACTGCCAGCACTCTTAAATATGAAACTTCCAGGATCCTGCTCTTCACACAGGAACAAGCTGGAAATGCCCAGGTCTTTAGGAATATCTTTCCTTTACTTGTTTACATTCATATCCACGTAGTTTCATGTGTGATTTTTCTTGGGTTAAGTTCTAATTGCTTCAGCAACATGAATAGCCCCAAGGTCCCTCTTACAAGGAGGATTTACAAGGATGGTGGTATCTGCAGTATTGCACTGAACCTTGTGTGACTTTAACTTTTAAGGTTATTTTTTTTTCCTGCTGGACAGGAATAAATGCCTCTTTGGAGTAACTTATTCTTTCATGCATCTTAGAGATCATCTCCTAATTTGTTCAAACTCCTATTAGGATACCAGCAATGCTTAATTAGAATAGTTTTATATCAAGTAAATATTTTCTTAAATGCATAATTGATTGTTTAGGGAAGGAAGAACTGCAGGAATGGAAATCATACATCATTTCATTATTAATGGCAATGTCTAAATAAAATGCAGACCTTGTCATATTTAATGGATGGCTGAGTCCATTCTGCTTTAAAACGCAAACTGTGGGTTTTTTTAAAGGTGCCTGCATAATTTCAGCCAGTTTAGATGGAATTTAATATTTCCATAACTCTCTTTTAGGGATTTTAAGTTTGTGTGACCTAAACTAGGTTGACTTGGAGCAAACCAGCAAGGAAATGGTCTTGGCATAGGGTTGAAAGTGAATATTCTCTTAAAAGGGATTTTTTCCCAGAATAAATTAATTTAGGGATTTTCTTACAAACTGCATAACACCTAATGAAGCTTTTATTTTTTATATAAAAATTATAAATATATATTTTTTTATATAAAAATGAAACTCATGGGACTCTGTAGATTTATACTCACACTGTGGCTGTGGTCCATGGTGTTACCAAAGGGCAAATTCTGCTTCTCGTTTTTTTATTAGCTGTGAATTTTGACGAGTGATGCTTAAGTCTGAATGTGATATGTGCAGCCCAAGTCAGCTTGCCCTGGCCATGAAGAGCCTGGGATCAAACAAAATACAGAAAGACAATGAGATACATGAGCAGTCCCTTAACATCAATAGATTTAAGTGTTAGATGGAGGTAAGGAAGGGATGGGATATTAAATGAAGACCAGATCATCTCTTGGCTTCGGTGGAAGTGGGGACGCTTGGGGCTGTGTTACATTTGCCCCCACACATAGAAACCTTGAGGAGTTTCCCTTTCATGGCGGTCTATATTGCAGAGCAAAGCTTCTTCACTGGAGAAATGGTCTCCAGTGGACTGAGGAGGGATGGGTGCACAGCTCCGTCTCCTGGGTGCAATCCCACTGAGTTCCCATGGAGAGAGGTTTCCTGAGGTGGTTGCATGCTGGGGGCACAACATATTTTCTTGCCCCTCTTGAGCTTTGTCTTATGGACCAGATCCATTGGAAGCTCCTTGGTGGCTTTGGAAGCTCCTTTCAGCAGAGCTTCTGGACTTTGTCTCAGCACCTTGCAAACCTAAAGAAATTTGCCCTATTATTCGCTATGTGAATGCCGGTAACAACCACATGTTCCCGTGACACACACAGGTGCCAGACCTGGCACGGACTAATTTTCTTCTGGCAGGATCACTCGGTCTGTATCATGGCAGTGCCAGGACAGGAATGGATCAGTGTCTGAGTGATGGAAGTGATGCAAACTGTCCTTGCGTGGGGCTGTGGCTCAGGCGACTCCCAGCACCCATGGTTCCCGACAGTGATTTTGGGAAGGCTGGAAGAGGAAAGCAGGGTGACTGCAGGTGAAACATGATGGTGAGAAGGAGAATGACTGAACTTGAAACATCTTGGCAGCCCTGGGCACATGCTACAGCTGGAGCTTGCAAAAGGATGTCAGGGATTTTGTTTGCCGGCGTTTGGCAGAGCTGTTGTGCCTTCCTTGCCCAGCACAGACCACAGAGGCCTTTAGATCTGGGTGGTGGAGAACTCCTGCTCTTCTCATCTCTAAATCTTTAAAATATTGCAAATAGTTCATTTGTTTTAAAGCTTTAAACTCAAGCCTTTGATGTTGCTTTTAGGAAGTTAAATAATAAAGCACAGTGTTTTCCAAATGAGGGCTTTTGTCAGAAAACCTTGCTTTACAATGAAAAGAAGGAAAACATAAATAAATGATACTCAAATATTTATAAAGGCGTTCAGCAGATCAAAATGTTTCATTCTGCCTTTATATTGTTACTTCATGTCTTCCCGTCTGAGGCTATTTTTTGTTTAAACTATGCAATGCAGAATGTATTTTGCTTCTTATATCATTAATTTGCAGTTTTAGTGAGTCCCTTCTCACAGGGACATCAATAGGGCATTCAAGGGATACATATGTAAATGTAGGAACGTTATTACTTTGGCTGTCAGTTTTGTGCCTTGCTGCTATGGATGGACGGTGTGGCTGAGCTCAAAGCGGGAGATATGAGGCTGGTAATATTGTCAGCAGGCTGACTGAGCCCTGTGTTTGTGGATTTTTGTTCGAGCATTGCACATATGAGGGATGCTCCTGCCCCTGACATGTAGGGCATCCCACTGCCTCTTCCTGCCCAGGGAACACAGAATTCCCTGCTCTCCTCAGTGGCAAATCCCAATCGCCAGCTTCTCTCAACCCAGCAGCAGGAACTCATCCTGATCCCACTGCTGTGGGCAGGGAGATCTGTGGCCTCCTGTCTGCTTTTCCCCCCAGAATCTCTCTGGACTGATGGGGAACTGTGGTAAGGAAAACTGCTCAGGACCCGATGACGGAGGCATCTCTAGAGACAAAAATCCCAGGAGATCTTTAGAAGTTCTAGGCCCTTTTTTTCCAAATAAACGGTTGGCGTCACTTCTGCCAGCTTCTGAGCTCCTTCCGGTCCTTGTTTCTCCAGGTTGCCCATGTACTGTGTTGCCATCACTAAGGTCCAGTCATGGTGTCATTGCCTGGAGGAAAATCCTTTCATTATGTCAAGAGGCTCTTGGCCAGATCCTTAAAACTCTGTTACGGTATCAATATGTGCTGCTGGACAGAAGAGGGACATATTTTGGCACCCTGAGTCTGTACCGAGGTTTCTATGTGCAAGGTGTTCTTTGGAAAAATGCGACAAAGTAATAAACCAGATGCATTTTAACAGAATTTCCCTGGCTGGGGACAACTGCGGTTGTCTCTGGGGGCTTTGAAGAGGTTTTCAGATGTGGTTCTGAATCCATAGCATTCATTGCTTCCTGTGACATGTGTGACCTCTCTCAAATTTTTTTTCTTTAAATATAAATAAGGTTTATTTATTTATTTAAGTGTTAGCCAAGTTCTGCGTTGTAGGTTAGTAAAAAACCCACAATCATTATTTGCTGTTGAGCAACATTAATTCTGCTAAGACCTAAGCCTGAGTCGTAGCCTTTGTTCCTGGAAACTCAAGGATTCCTGGGATTCTTACTGGACAATGAGATTATCTATTTTTCTGTGACTTTGAATTTAACATATTAATTTTCTGCTGCTTGTTTAATCATCCACAGTTCAAATGCAAAAATAGAAGAAATCCTGTTGTTAAGAGGGAATTTGCAGTGGATTAGAGAACTCTCGACAAACTATGAAACCTGTTAAAGCATAAAGTTGTGTTAGATTTATACTTTGATATTTTGATTTTCTTTGTGGATTATGTGAAAAGCAAAAAGGTAAATTGACCCAACATACTGGCAGTTGAAGAAAAGCATTCTGATCTTTTATTGATCATTGACAGAAAATGTTGTCCTGGATTTCCAGAGCAACTCATCATCAGGGTGCTTGAATTTCTGAGGTAACCAGCTTTGAGTTTTGCAGGGGATGCTGATTTCCAGAGCAGAGTTTTCATTCTCATGGTTGATATTTCACAGTTTGGCTTCCAAAGCCACTGAGCCCCCCCAAAAATGCAGGTTTGATAGGTGAAGCAACCATGGGCACCTCTGAGAAGCCCGAAAGATACAGTGCAAAACACACTGTGGTGGAGGAACCTCACCTGGACTGCTCCAGGGTGATATCTGCTCCCCACTATCATTGCAGTCAAGTTTGTTTCTTTCCACCTCAACCACACTGTCTCTCCTCAGGGAGTGGTGCTGTAGGGGCTCACCTGCTGGGTTTTGATCTAGGGGTCATGCAGAGCATCCTCAGCAGCGTATGTGATGAGGGATGTTGTTAGGGGAACCTCCACATGAAGGTGATCCCAGCAGCAATCGTGTTATAATGATGCACATAAACCTGTTTCCTGACTTCTCCATTCCGATGGGGCCGTAAGACTGTGGGGCCACTCTGCAGTGCCTTCCGTGTGCTTCCCAGTATGAGCTCATGATGTGATTTCACTCTGTGCTGCCTTCCACCCTGGAGTTTTCATGGAACGTATTGCCCGAGAGCTTCCCTTTCATTAAAATATATGTTTTAAATGATGTCTTGTGCCATTACGTGGCTGTCATGGGTGCTGTCGTGGAACTTGCGGTGCTCCTGGGCAGAGGGCTCAGGCAGGGAGAGGAAAGCTCCTTGCCAGCAGCCTCTAGGGTGGAGGCCACCTATGCAATGATGGAGAGGGTAGGAAGGAGAAAAGGGGTCACACCGTGGAGTAATGGCAAAGGAGCTCGCCCTGCGTGCTCCAAAGGGGGTAACACTGTGCTGTCCCCATGGGACGTGCCCCATCTAGTGCTCCCAGGAGGACCGTGCTGCTGGTTGGTGTCTGGCATGTGACACTGCCTGTGAAGGTGAGGAGCTGAGGTCACTGATTTGTGTATTTTATGGTTACTTTGTGCTTGGTCTCAAGCTGCTCCTTTTTAGCTGTGGCTCATCAGGCAGCTGGTCCTGTAAGGACATCTGCCTGCCTATCACCCGGGGGTCTGCCCTGCGGATCTGCAAGGTGAGGGACATGTCTGTGTGTCTGTCTGTCCATCCATGCAGCTCTGTGGGGCTGTGCAATAGGGTGGTTTAAGCTGTCAGACTTTGCAATCAAACCATGTCAAGCCCCAGAGCCCCTGGCTTGCAGCAAGCTCTGTGTGTGCTCGGCGGGGACTTGCCTGGCTCCTTGATGTGGAAGCGGTGGGTGGGCGAGCGTCCATCTGTCCACAGAGCATCGGTCTGTCCTGGGAGCATCCCTCCGCCTCCCAAGTGCCCTGGGGCAGCGTTGTGTCTTCGTGTCCTCTCACTACAGGGCTCTCTCTGTGGCTTCCTTGGCCTATTATAATACAAATAAATAATCATAACAAAAGCCCATGTGCCTCCTTGGGAAAATAACTGTTTTCACATGCAGATACTCAGGAAGTTAAAATTGGCAGCTCTGACGTGTCCTGCTGATTTGTCCACACATTTATTCTGATATGATGCTTAAATTGAATCAGCTTTCTGCTCTGGCACTCACAAAATGCAGCTTACTACCCCCAGTCTCAGCATAAGAGGAGTGGAGATGGGAAATAAGGTCTGTTTCTAAATGAGTGGGAGAAAAATCAGGTATGTGACTCCTCTAATTCAGACAAGGCTGTCTCTTATTGTTTGGCAGTTCGACTATAGCTTCAGTACATGGGAAAAATTTCTCTTCCAATTACACAGCAGTTTTGTGGTGGCTGAGTGCTATAAATGGGAATGCTTTGCAGCCAAAGATATCTCATTCATAAATCCCACTGTTCCACTCTATAATTTTTCTCTTTTGGATAGATCAGTATTCTGTGGTCATATCAACCACAATCATGCAAGCAAAAATGAGTAGTTAAATATTGTGACAGTCCTATAAGTCTTCTTAAGGCGCTGTGCATAACACAGTTATTCAAAAGTGTCACTTGGTGCATGGAGAGGAATTGACCCTTTTCTAATATTTCTAGTAAAAGCTCTTGATTAAAAAATAAAATGCTGAAGATATCCAGCCTGGTTGGATAATTTATAAATGTTATTTCAAGTGCCAATATTTTGACATGTGTATATAGACACGTGTATATAGATACACGCAGATCCATTTGTGTTATGAAAATGCAGGTATGGTATACAGGCAATCCTATGTTATCCTTTGTACTGGGTTTGCGTGGCAAGGTTTTGGTAGTGGGGGGGCTGCAGGGGTCTGATAGAACCAAGGCCAGCTGGCTCCAAGACGGCCCTGCTGCTGGCTGAGGCTGAGCCCACCAGGGACAGTGGTAGCACCTCTATGGTAACATATTTAAGAAGAAGGAAAAAACCCTGCCCAACGGCAGCCAAAGAACGGAGTGAGACTGTGTGAGAGAGACAGCTCTGTAGACACCAAGGTCAGTGGAGGAGGAGGAGGAAGGGCTCGAGGTGCAAGAGCTGAGGTTCCCCTGCAGCCCATGGTGAAGACCACGGTGAGACAGGCTGTGCCCCTGCAGCCCACGGTGGAGCAGATGTTCAACTGCAGCCCATGAAGGATCCCATGCCGGAGCAGGTGGATGTTCAGAGAAGGTTATGGCCCTGTACGAAGCCCATGCTGGAGGAGGCTCGTGGTAGGACCTGTGGAGAGAGGAGCCCAGGCTGCAGCGGGTGTGCTCGCAGGATTTGTGACCCCATGGGGGACCTGCGTTGGAGCAGTCTGCACTTGAAGGACTGCATCCTGCGGAGGGGACCCATGTTTGTGAAGAACTGCAGCCTGTGGGAAGGACTCGTGTTGAAGCAGTTTATGGAAGACTGTCTCCTGCAGGAGGGACCCCGTGCTGAAGCAGGGGAAGAGGGTGAGGACTCCCCTCCACCGAGGAGTGGCAGAGACAATGGGTGATGAACTGACTGCAGACCCCATTCCCCGTCCCCCTATTTCCCCAAGATGAATCAGTTTTACCCGTGATGCGAATTGGTGAGTGATCTTTCCCCATCCTTATCTTGATCCGCAAGACTTTTGTTACATTTTCTCTCCCCTGTTCAGCTGAGGAGGACCATGATAGAGTGGCTTTGGTGGGCACCTGGCCTCCAGCCAGGGTCAACCCACCACATCCTTATATGCTCACTTACTTTCTACAGTGTATGTTTATGAATTTAACATGACTCTCCCTCTCTACTTGCTGTCCCTGGGAACACCTCTAGCCAGAAAGCTCAGAAATGAAATACACATCTAAAGGAATGTTCCCATAAAAGAAATAACTCCTCGATACCAGTGCTGTGTGCTCCTGTACCATTAGTATTCTGTGCAGCAGCTACTTTGCACAGTCCCTGTAGGACAGACCTGGGACTTTGAGCGCTCTCGTAGACCCTGTGTCACCCGCTCAGCTGGTGTAAATTGGGCAGTTCAGTGGAAATCACTGATTTACGGTAGCTCAGAGACTGTGACCAGCACTGAGCTTTGGGAGGACTGAGCAAAGACTCTTCCTCACAAGCACACATGTGCTCGTGCACGTCTTCAGATGCATCCCTGCCTGCTGGAAGGACGATGTATGTGTACGCAGTTGCATACCTATGTGTGTTTCTGTAGATGTCTATTTTTTCAAAGCTGCCTGCTGATCAAAACCAGACAGAATGGTACTTTTGTTTGCAAAACACCTGTAATGGATTTTTTCCCCCTCACTGGTATCTTCTTTTTTTTTTTAACTTCAGCAGAGCTGACTGTCTAGAAGTGTGTATTCACACTGAGAGGTCTAGTTATCCTGTAATAAGCACGTGTAACTCCCATTAGTGTCAATGAGAACTTCACATGCATATCAAAGGGGAGAACAGAGTCATATGCTGGGAGCAGGATCTGAAATTCAGATTTATAGTTCATGTTGCGTTTAATGGCTAAATTCTTTGGCAGAGAGCTAAACACTCTGAGGTGTTTATAACATTCCAGGTTCCCTTCCTTTTTAGTTAAAAGCAATAGCAGAACAAAAAATGTAACTAGCATTCCCTTGTATTAAAAATGTACATATTTGCAGCGAGTATTTTTTTCCTCTTGCTCTTCTGATTTTTCTGTAATGGCTTTCCTGTTTTTAAAAACTCACAGATAGTGACCTCCAGGGTCTCTGAGGGCTGGACGCACTTGTGTGGCCAGAGACCAAACTAAAATGAAAGATTAAAGCAATTCTGAAAGATTTCCTGATAGGTCTCTGCCAGCGCTCTTTCAGAAAAAAAGTCCCCTGTCATCTGGCCCTCAGCCATTTCCCGGCCACCTCTGTGGGTGCAGAGCAGATCGTCATCTCAGAGTTTTTGTGGAACTGTTTATGAAATATTTAAGCTTTTTTTTTTTTCTTCTTTTTTCTTTTTTCCCTCTGCCTTTAATTCAGTAACACTGTAATGAAAGCAGGATTTTCTAAAGGTACTCAGTGGCTTTAGTGCCTGGTAATGCACTTTTGGGGGCAGATGAGCCTTTATAGCTACTTTTACTGATGGTTGAGTGCAGGCTGCTGCTCTGCCAGCCCTCCTGTGTCTGCAAGGGTGACACGGGGACCAAAAGGGTCATGCGGAGATTTTGGAGGCAGGGGACAAGCTTGGAGCAGGGTCACAGCGACATGGGATCCTTGGCTGCCTCAAGCCCATCCCACACCTCCTGCTGCTCCGTTGACACCGGGTCTCATCCCGTTGGCCGCCTTTGCACTGGATTTCCCTGTTCTGCCATTTCCCTGCACAACCAGCTGCATTTCTTCCTTTTTTGCCCACTCTGAAGAAATCATGGACCTGTGAACGCGGGGATTTTCAACCGATTTTGTGTTTAAGGGCAGCAGCACCCGAGATTTGGGTGCCAGGGCTGAGGCAGCTGGTCCCAGCAGCGATCCCACAGCAGGGCAAGGGGTCCCCAAGCTCCTGCCGCGTCCTCTTCCTTGGAAAGTTTCTGCTGGAGCAGGCACACTGTTGTGCTTTGCTTACGTAGCACCCCATGGCGCCAGAGGATTTCAGGTTATTTTGGGCAAACATCTGGGTACACAGCCATTTTTGTGCCGTTTAACTGCATCGGTTGCAGAGAGGTTGGCAATGAGAAGTGGCCGGATGGTCGCTGTTGCCTATCAGCTGAGCAGCCAAAGGGCTGATCTTCAAATAAATTCTGTTTCAGACCCTTTTCCATTCAGAAATAATGTTCTTCTGCGTTCCAGCATTACCCAGAATTAGATAGTAAGAAATTAAAACAGAACTAAGCCTTTGGAAAAATGTTCCTAAGGTAAATTTTGGGATTTACACCCAGGGCCAAGAAGCGGCTCACCCAGATATCAGGAGTGAAGGGCAGTCCCAGCCTGCAATATGCTAATAAAACCCATTCACCGACTCCATGTAGGAAAGTTACGTTTTCTCCACTATTTTAATTAGATTTTAAGTGGAATCAATATGATAAGGTTGTTTTAAAAAATTGCATAACAGAAACCACAGCGGATCTTTAAAAACTCTTTTTTTTTTTTCGGAGGGAAATGGTGATTATAAATAAGAAGGCAGTTTTATAGCTCAATTACTTTAGTAACTTGATTTAACAGCTTGTTTTTTAAATCTACACCAAACCTAAGATAAAAGATTGATAATGTAATATGTAGAATACATTCAGCATAAAGCCTGAAAATCCTACATCATAGCAGTGAAAGAGAAACATAAATGCATGCCGAAGTCTACAGTGGTTTTATTTTAACTAGCATAATATAACAACATGACATGCTGTGAAAAATAAATAACTTTTGAAAATGCATTTTCCAGGAATGAAAGTAATATTGAAAAATGACTGAAGTAATCACTTTTGTATGGATTCTGAGAGCAAAAGAGACGAAAAGAATAATTCAGAACTCAATGCAGTGTTACACGAAAGCATATGAGAGTTTTATAAACTACACTGCTCAAGCCTGTGCCGTGTAGCTGCTTACGGTCAGATGTGGTGAACTTTGAGTGGTCCCTCTTTATGTGAATAGTCCTACTAAAAGTGATGTATCCCGCTATGCGTGCAGGCTTTATTCAGCCTTGAAGTGACAGAATATGACCTGTAGACAGAGCACATGAGCTTCTGGACTCTCAGTAAATGCATTTTTGCTTTGATTATCATTGTTTGGTGTGGAACAGATCAGCTACAATGGAAATCTAATCTGGTTCCCGTTAGCCTCAGTGGGAACAACATCATGTCTTCACTTTTTTTTTGCAGGATTGATTTCTCCCCGAGAAATCTCTTCTCCTGTTATTTGTGTACAACTTGCTGTTATATTTTTTAGCTCTCAGTTTATAATATGAATGGGATGCAGTACTTGCAAGTCTTGTGGTACTTACCTGTCATTTAAATCTTTTTTTAGTATTAGAAAAGTAATGGAACCTGATTTAGGAATTTTGGGGTCTGAATCTTCTCCCAACTATGCCAATGTAAATTGGGAATAAATTCCACAGAACCAGAGGAAATGGTTATATGTGATATAGAGTCTATTCAGACAGCTGCAACTCCTGCTTCTTCCTATAGATAGTGTTGAAAAAGTAAATAGGCTTGTACTTTGGGTAGGGATTTTATCCCTGTGCTTGAGGTTGGGTAAGATGGCAGTTGTTGCAGCACATTTTCCTCTGTACTTCTGCTAATGTTTTGGAAAAGGAGATGGAGCATCATTTTCAAAGTCTCTTGATGATGTATATGAAGGGGACATGAGGCAGCTGGGGTATTAAGTGAATGCTTGTTGGGCAAGGGAGGTGCTTCTCTTTGCAGGGCTACATTCCCACTTGGAAGCCTGTGTGGGAGGTAATGGAGAGCTGACACCTTGGTGGTCGTAGCTGGGTGAGGGCTTCTGGTCCACTGCCCTGCCAAAAGTGCCAGTGCCAAGCCCTGTGCGTGGTGCAAAGGAAAAGCCTGCAGGTCTTCCCCTGCATTGGCTTGAACATTTGTAACCTCCCACTGGGCTCAGACAGGGCTTTGGTGAGCAAAGGGTGCAGGAGCAGTGCCTGTAGAGTTAAATGTCCAGAGCAGGCGCTTTATGTGGCTGTATGTTAGTTTTAATTTCCTGGTGGAAAATGCTGTTAATCTCTAGTGTTCTCCCGTACACTGTGTAAAACAGGATATTATACCTATAGCAATATTAACTCACTTTTATTGAGGATCTTTTATTTTTGGTGAAAAACAGTGACTTGAAGTTGGTAGCCGTGTGCAAAGGCAGCATGAATAGGAGTGATTCAGTGTCTGGGGTACGCTTAGGACATTCTTTGCATCTTGTTAATTTGTTGGTTTTGGGATGGACTTGAAAACCTTGTGCTGTGGCAAAATTCAGTGTTTTGAAGCTAGAACAAAGGAGTCTGTTAGGTTTGCCTTCCCCAGGCCTACAGAGGAGCATTTAAATGAGAGAAGCCTGTCGTTTTTCTCCTGCTGCACTACTGTATGTGTAAAACAGCATGCAGGCAAGAGGGGGTTAATGCAATAAAATAAATATAAAATACTCTCCAGGCTGTTGGACAGAGCTGGAAGGGGTCAGAGGTTGCTGAGCTGCTTCACTAGCACACTAATCGATTTGCTGTCAAGGTAGTGGTGCTGGGGTTTCAAGTAAGAGAAGAATTGAGTGCCGCTCGGGCCCAATTTCCATAATTGCTCACTGCCTTTAGTGTACAACCTTTTATGAAACACAAAAAATATATCACTGAATTGTATTGATTAGCCATTGGTCTGAATAATTCACTTAGTATTTATTACCTGACCCTCAGAGGTTAAATAAATCCACTATCTAACTTTGGCTTGTGAGAAATATTACTTATTCATTGAAATGTGGACTGATTATTACACAATAGGGATGTATCTTTGTTGTTCTTTTTATCTCCTCCTGGAAAACTTAGCCCCCGCTGCATCTTAATGGCAACAAGTTAAAAGAAATATTTATGGATAGTGAAGAGCATTTTCCAAAATAAACAGTAACGCATCCGTGCTAGCATAGCTTGGCTTTCTGTTGTGAAGCTTTTTTTTTTTTTTTTTCTTCTCACCCCATAGTTCGGGTCACATTTCAGGGTCAAAATTCAAAATCCTCCAAAGTGAACTTTTATGCATGATGGTAAAATATATTCATATGCAAAGTTTTCACTGCAAGCATCAAGTCTGCATAACAACTTTATTGCTTGTGGTGGGATCTAAGTCCATTTTTATAGCACTATTTTTGGATAGCTCCTGAAGGCCATAAATCTTCCTATCATATTAAACACCCTCTGATAATTAAATTCTCAAAGAAAACAGAAACCTTTCCTAACACAAAAAGATAAAATTTAAACCAGTCAACCATGGACAGCTCACTGTCATTACAATAAAAATGATTTCACATCACCTTAAAATGTTTTGGACATAATCTGCAGGGCATTTTATGGCTTTGTCAAATGTTAAGGCGATAATCAATTATTTATCAGAGGAGGGTATTTACATATCGCTTTTAGCATAGCTAAACAGTCCTTCTTCTGTTGATGAGCTGATATACCTCAAATACAATAGTGTACCTCTTAGATTTAATTATATACTCATTTACCATAAGATCTAGTCATCTAGATAAAATTGTTCAGTAGCTTGAAGTATTCCTTCAAAAAAAGATTTCCTAACTTTGTGTAAAGTCTTTCCTCAGTTTCCGGCCTGCATCCTCCAGCATCCCAAAGTATTGTTTTTGAAGTTTGATGGAATTCGTGTTAGGTCAAGAGGAGGAAACTATGTGAAGCTTTTTTTTTTCTTTTTTTTTCTTTTTTTTTTTTAAAAAGAAATGTAAAGGGAAAACCTAATGTGGTCTCAGTGCTGCCTTGTGTTTGTTGATAGCTGTGTGTGTCTGTATCCAGGATCTGGGCTTGTAGTTAGCAGGAGCTTGCAACCCACGTTCTTGGTGTTATAATACTAAACCTCTTTTCCTGTATCGCATAATGGAAGGAAAAGTCTGTCAGAAAATAATGGGGATATAATATGTACAAGATCCTCTAACATTTACCCAGGTGGCCAGCTTCCTGAGGCCTGAGCGTGGAGTGACAGTGATAGTATTTAACAGCGTTTCAGACCCTTCATCTCGGGGACCTCACCGTGTGTCCCAGCCCATGCCTGGGGTCACCGGCACTGGGAAGGGGCAGCACCGGGGAGTGCAGGGAGGGGGACCCAGGCACAGAGCCCAACTGAGAGCAAGGCACGGCTGCAGGGGAGAGAGAGAATTTTGCATCCATACGGACCTTCCATTTATAACCTCCCATGAAGTGCCGGGAAGTCCATTTATCCGCCTCGCGGGCGGGAGCGGCTGTGAGCGGCACCTTGGGGCGCTCCATGTTCAGAGGGGTGGGCGTCCACGAGGGCTCATTGCATCCCGCTGGGCTGTTGAACTCAGCGAGGGTTATTCCCGGTGCTAAGCCCAGACGGTAACTCTTGGCAGGAGCTGAGCCCCTGGGCGAAGCTTGGAGAGGGATTTGGTAGCTGGTAGCGCTCGTGGGGCTTTTAAAGTGGCTGCTAGAGGTGGGAGCACCCTGGCAGGCCTTCATCTCTGCCTTCAGGTGCCTAAATACCTGCACAAATTTGGCCTTTGGCTAAACTTCAGGCACACAAATTCTGCCAGATACTTTTGTGCCACTGCTTTAGACTCTGTATTAAAGCGGTTTATTCCTCTAAGGGATGTCCTAACGTGTTTTAATGCTGTTAACTGGTGTTGTTTTGATGTTGCCCTCCTGTTTTAGTGAAAGATTAAGAAATGCATCTTTCTGTCTCTGATAGGAAAAGACAAATTCACTTCTTCCTGTGCTATCATCTCTTTGTTCAGGTAAAAACTTCCTAACTGGGATGCACAAATCATCAGGAAAATGATCTAAAAAAGTTTATGATGGCATCTCAGGATTCTGCTGTGGGTGTTGAAGGAAATATGTTAGCTGAACGGTCTCATTTGGAAAGCTGATTATACAAATAACATTTTAGAGCAAGCTAATGTCATAATAAAGTCCATAATAACAGGCAAACAATCTATTAGTAAGTGGATCCTAAACCAGCAGCTCTGTCCTCTGAAGAAAGGAGGTTTACATCTCAACTGAAGTCCCCAGTTTTGTTCACTCCAGGAGCTCTCCTACCCTCCTGCTCATCGCTGGCTCCAAAGCGGTGACATCCTGGTCCTGGCTCAGGGGTCTGTGGTCTGCAAAGTCACCATGTTCATCTACAGTAGGTGTAAAACTCTAGCAAGAAGTTTAGTATTTTGCTAGTTTATATTAAAACTAGGGCTTATTTTTAGTTTTTACTGCCTTCTCTGGAGGAAGAAAAAATATAAAAAGAAAAGCAAAGCAAAAATAGAAAAGAAAAGCCTCCTGGCAGCTGAAGGTGAGAGAGACTGGTCCCTGCTCCCAGTTACATCTTAGGAAGGGACGCAGGGAATCTGATTTTTCTTCCAGTGCAGCTCCACTCCTAGCAAAACCAAACAAACATGCCAAAAAAAAAAATCCCAGACTGGCTCCCTGCCTCACTGCAACCCGCTCCTGGGGAGGGAGCATCTCTTCACAGCCGAGCGGAGTGGAGCAGGGGGTGGAAGGGCTGAGAGGAGCACTCCTGCCTCCCCGCAGAGTGCTCCTGAGATACCAGATCCTTTCCATTTCCCTTCTCCCAGGAGGCCCTTGATGGGATGAGGGGAGGTAGGGGATGTACCATGCACGCAGGGTAGGCAGCCAGCGGCTCCCTGTAGCTGCTTTCCCCCTCCCAGGTCGCTGTGTGTCTGTCTGCTGTTTCACGGGTGATTTCTTTGCCCTGTGTCAATCACGATGCTGCGCGCCCGCATGAGATGCCAAAGGTAGATGTGGCAATTCGGGGCATTTGTCCAAGGAAAAGGGAGGGGAACCCATCTCCTTCCCTGTCGCTCCTCCCCCTCGTACACTTTAATGCCTCCTGAAACATACATTTTCTTTTCCTTTTATGTTGCGTTGTACATAACATTTGAAAAGCTCTGTCAAAACAACTCGTATGGGGGAAAAAGTAATTGTCTTGATATGTGATGATTATCTAGAGCTTAAGCAGCAGCAGAGAGAGGGTTATTTTGTTTGCAATTTGACTAGAAGTGCCCAAGATTTCCCAACTGTTCTATTTTTGCAAATGTAAAAGTTTCATAAAAGGGTCAGATTTAGGCCCTTGTGTGGGAAACAACTGATACTGCCAGCAACAGGGCAAGATCACTGCTGTGTTGTGGTTAAATGTCTTAGTGCATTCCATGCATTGCTGAACTGTATATAGAATGGATGACTTTAAATCTCTACGACTTTCTGTGAATTAGTAACCTTTTGATTCTGTTTTAACATTTATATATTATTTTTGACTCTAGATGTTTGTGACTCCTACCCTCCCCCCAGTAAATAGTCAGCTTATAATACAGGAAATTATTGGGGCAGTTACAAATGACCCTTAAAAATGGAGACCGCTTTTCTTTCTCTTTTTGGACTCTTATCTTTTTAATATTCTCATCTGGATTTTGGCCCAAAACTAGAAGCAAATGGAGAACAGGGAATTGCCATCAGTACAGAAAATATATAGATTTCATGTGCAGTAATGATGTATCTCAGCAGATTTAGTAAAGCTAGAGATGTCACATTCACAGCTGGTTAACATTTTACACTTGAAGTCCTCATAACATTCGTTTATGTTTCAACACTTCTCTCTTTTTTTTTTTTTCCCTAACTTGGGACCATCTGTATTTCTCATATGTGACACTGACTGGGAAGCACAAACTTTCACAGAACCAGCAAATGACTAGTTAGCTCTACCAGATGTCTGCCTCTTTCCACTTTATCACTCTAGATGCTATTAAATTGAAATTGGGTGGGGGAAACGGTGGACTTCTGAACTAAGAACGATTCCCCAAAGAAGTTTCAAGTGAAGAATTTAGTTCCCAGGGCCTTTGCTGCACTTAGAATAGCACTAATAAGGATGATGTATTTGCATAGAAGGAAGACTTTTTTAATTTTAAAATAGGTAATCGTAGACTAATCTAAGCAGGTATTACCTCTGCTAGAAAGGCTGTTAAAACCTGTTCTCCTAAATTTCAATTTGTCCTCCACACTCATCTAAATACATCTCATCCTGCTTTTCTTTTCTTTTCAATTTAGCATAAGTTAATTTCTCATGCTTGCCAAGGATAAATGCATGAAAAAATCACCTTTTCTCTGATGCTTGGGTCCCAGTAGGAAAAACCTAGAGAAGGAACTGGTGTTCTCATTGCATCTCTTCTAAGCAATCCTACCTCAGCGATTCACTTTTTCTCTCTCGGCTGCTGTCGAGCCACACAGTACTTTGGTCGTTTTGCACTGGTATATTGATTGCAGCCTTTTTCCTTTGAAGAATCTTGTCATGGATTTTAGTGCAGAGTCAACTACGCAGGCTGGGGGAAGCTCCAGAGATCTGGTCATGAGGATAAACAACAGCTTGGTGTTGTATGGTGCAGCGTGATGGGTGTCCCCTGAAGTCAGTCTTAAATTAATTAAATTTAATCAACCCAGGCTGAACAACTGAGCTGGACACCTCAACCTTATCATGCTATTGCTTTAATGTCCTACTTAGACTTAGAGCTGAGGTTCAGGGGATGGATGTGACCATTCTGGCACTTTGCTGGGGAAATCAAAGATCCCTTCAAATGGAAGATCTGTGGGCATGCCATTAAAAAGTGATACATAATGCTTGAAAAGGATATCACAAAGTTGTTTCAAATCACATTACTGGGAGCTTTCACTAAAGGGAAAACTTACTCCTTTTCTAAGGTGTACATTGTCAGTAACTAAAGTTAGCAGGAATCTGATTCCGTTTTTTACATTCAGACAGACCTGTAGAGACATATTAAGTAGAAAATCCACAGAAAAGGAGAACCACCTATAGGAAATCTTGCAGGGTTCAGACAAGGGCAGTTTCATGTGACCTCGTAGATTGGATATAAAAAGGCTGCTATTAGTTCCATGTCAGTTCTTATAGCAAATGTTGCAGAGTAATGGAGGGTGTTAAGCTGTCAAATACTAGCAAGGGTTAATAAGGTTAAAGAAGAAGTAAAAGCAGGCCAACAATAAAATAAAAAAAAAAAAGCCAAACAACATGCAGATAAATATGCTGTAATAAATAAAAGATGGCATATAAAGGGGGAAACCAAAGTCATAACTTTGGGAGAAAAGCAGTTCGAGAAATTCAAAGCAGGATAATACCAGGTTGTTTCTTTTGTGCTATGACTAACTCCACGCAGTGTGTGATGCTGCATAGCAAAGCTGAATCCCCCTATTTCCCATAGATATTTGAGAAAAAAAAATTATGTAGCTGAATCCCCTAAATGTTCTAAACATAAATGGAGGGATGCAAATGAGTGAATAAATGCATACTCAGACTAAGTAATTAAATAAGAGAATCACAGGAACAGCAGCAAAGCACCTGGAGTTAGATATGAGCCATGTTTTGACATTGTCCTCTGAGATGATTTGGGCTTTCGTGCTTTTCTTGTATCTGAATTCCAAAGTAATTCATGCCTCTGATTTTTTTTTTTTTTAAATAAAACTTGAAGCTGTTATGACGTGTTATTATTTCTAGGAGTTTCTAGCACTTGTCTTAATTTTGACCTGCTAGAACATTATTAAGGAAGGAGTTTTAAAGCTTTTTCCTTTCCTTAGGAATATTTTACCTGTGTTACGAGTTTTGCAATTCTTTGCATGCACACTGTCCTTCATCTTTAGGCATGGTTTCTGTGAGCTCAGTTATTCCAGTATCAGTATTGCCTTGTACAAAGTTAAGGCTGAAGCAGCAGTTGCAGGTGAGAGCTACTGGACTGCAAAAAATGCTTAGCTGTGATCTCAGTGGGCATTCTGATTTTATTAAAACTGCTGGCAGGTCTCGCAAGCTGCTCGTGGGATGATCTAACTTTCTATTGTAAATGCAGTCATCAAGTTACCCCTTTGTTTGAGAAGGTTTTTGGATTCAATGTTTTGTTTATAACCAATGTAAAGAGCTTGAGAATGGATTATTTTGCCTTTTTAAGTAGTGGTCCTCAGCTGTTTTAGCTGCAGGTCCACTTGTCTTCCCTGAAAAAAATATTAATCCAAAGGATGGTTGGACCTCATCTGCGGTTTGGTGGGACCAGGAGGCTGCAGACAGCCTGTAGGTTGTCCCCACTGGTGACCATCTCCCTGCCAGGAGTGGGGCCATGCAGCACGATGGGTATTTTTGCAGCTGTAGGAAAACACTGCGCTTTGTGCAAGCCATTTCTTGCCTTTTGCCCAGGGAGGCTGGTTTGGTGCGAGGGTGTTTCAGGAAGGAAAGAATGAGGAAAAGATCGTATTTATTTCCTCCATGAAGAAGCCTGAGGATCCATCTCATTCCAAGGCCTCTGATTAATAGCTGAACTGAAAGAGCATTGGAAAACATTCACATCATTTATCAGTTTGGAGGAGGGAACTGAAAACAAAAATATATGTTTGTTTTCATTTGCTTCCTTTCTCTTCCTCCTCCATCTGCCCTCTGGTCCTCCCCTTCTCACTGTGAGAAAGGAAGGACGGCGGAGCCGGGCAGCCCTTAGCGCTCTGGCTTCCCAAACCCAATTACATGATTCATTGTTAGTTTTCAGCAGAAAATTGGAACATTTCAGCAAATGGAAAATTTTCCGTTAAGATGCTCTTTTCTATCCAAAATGTTCTTGTCCAGAAAACTATTTCAATTATTAAAATTCAAGTTATTTCTGTCCTGGAAAACCTAGCTGGAGGTGCAGATCCGAGCTCCAAGCTGGCTGATGTCTCCTGGACCTCTTACAAAAGTTACACATCTCTGTGAGCTGCGCTATAGGATGCTTGGAGGGGAGCAATATGTTTGTTTTTAATGATGCTGCTAGTTTTCGCTATAAATTTAAACAAAGTAGGCGGTATTGGAACCAGCTGCTAGAATGTTTTTGTTTGTTTGTTTTCATGAGAAAAATGGTAACGTACTGCAATAAATTAAACAATGTACATATTTTTACATAGCGCTGTCTCCGGGCATCTAGCTGCTAGGAAATTACAGAAGCTGAGGGCAGCATTGGGCCCTGTATTCATTTCACATGCACTGAAGTAAAGCAACAAATGTTTCAGAGTAACTGGATTTCCTTTTAAAGTGACACTTTATTTGTGCTTGAAAAATGTAATGAGCCTTCACTAAGAGATTTTTCTGGCTGTGTTCCTTCTTTAACAACCCGCCCTTACAAAATAAGCTAAGGAAATAATAATAAATAAAAAAAACGGGGAAAAAAACTCAAATCCATTTGGTCAGCTTCTCTTTTCATTAAAAGGAGAGCAGCAACGCTTTTAGATGGTGAAATAAAATGCAGAGCCTCGTAGGTTCCCATTAATTCCTCAGCCCATCCTTAATTAGTGTTTTACGGCTAATCCTCATCATATATCTTAAAGAGTTTCACTTGAGTTGGTTCCCCCACGAGTTTTATTGCATGCAAAATACTTGGCGCGGTGGCTGGGTGGTGGGAATGGCTGCGGGCGCGGGGCGGAGGGAGAGCTGCTGCTCCTAATTGATTGCTCACTGGAGCTCGCCCCAGCTCGTTACCCCCCAGGCCTGACTTTCCTCCATATGCCTGGTGTCAAATTTGGGGAAGCAGCTGGTCACTCCGAGCTCATCCCGCGGGAAGCAGTGGGAGCCGGGGAGCGGCGGTGCCGCCAGGCGCTGAAGTGTGTTTTGCTGCTGGTTCTGCAGCCTTTAATTGAGCTGCGTGACAACACCATTCAGGAACTATCAAAATAAAGCCTTTGAGGAGATTTGTGTTAACAAGTTTTTGAAGGAACGGGGGCTTTGCTGTGAGCGTAATATGCAGATCAGGCGTCTTTCAGCGCCGCAATATTCTGCCTCACGTTGTAACCAGCTGAAACAGAGCTGCAGAAAAAGGACCTGTTAAAAATGAGGTGGTATTCCGGTGAGTATCCCCCTGCCCAAGGTGGGCTGGTTGGGAAGTTAACTAAAGACACAAATTTTAATGCCCTCAGTGCATAAAACACAAGTATTTTACAACAAGCAGCACTAACAGGAGCAAACTAGACCTCTCCCAGTATCCATAATTGAAAAACACTATAGGGTCCATTAAGGCCATTTAAGGCTGCAATGCAGTCTAAT
Source organism: Apaloderma vittatum (assembly GCF_000703405.1). Classification (NCBI taxonomy): domain Eukaryota; kingdom Metazoa; phylum Chordata; class Aves; order Trogoniformes; family Trogonidae; genus Apaloderma; species Apaloderma vittatum. The sequence continues at coordinate 22,443 of NW_009725727.1, forward strand.
GGTATTAAACTATTATAGGGATCACAGGCGTGGCATTAGAAATTAATGCCCACAACTGCGAGCAGCCACTGTGCATGATTCTTTTTGTCAACACTGCAGTACTTCAAGAATACCTCAATTGTTTGTGATAATTTAGACCTAATGTTGTGTACTTTTTCGTAAAATACTGCTAATACTCGGCAGAGGGGCTGGGAATTAGCATTTGATTAAGGCCAGCTTGGAAATAAATGCTCTTTGGTGGCCTCTCTCTATGCCATTCAGCGTAAGTTTAGTTTGCATTCAAATAACCCGCGCAGAAGTGATGGGCTTCTAGGTTTCAAACGATTTTCAGTAATTAAACCAAAGGAGTCACTCCCATCCACCCTCTCTCAGCTTTATGAGGACATTTGTCAGCTTCCTACCCCTCGCAGGCTGCGGCAGCGGGCGGGGAGCGGCTGTGTAAGGCTCTCGGCAGGATGGCAGATCTCACTCCCTTTTCAGCGCTGCGGTTCGCTCTCTTACGGGAATCAATCTGCCGGGGAGCTGTACACACCACGGGGGAAACGAGAGTCTCGATTTCAGTTTCCTAAGCAAGGACGTTGCACGGGAGGGGTGGGCAGTGGAGGGGTTAGGGAGGGAAACTCAGAACCCCTTAGTGTGGCCTTTGAACTGGGAATAGCACTGGCACCAGCGCAGGGGGGAAAGCTGTCAGAAACTTCGCTGTCTGTCCGTCTACAGCATGTAGCAGGTCAGACTGAAATGGGTGAATTTGAAGAAGGGAGAAAGAGGGCAAGTTCAGGCATTGTTTTTCACCATTTTCTATTCTTTGGCAGTTTGGTTGGGTTATTTTTCCTGTGCCATCGGATCCTGTTCTAGTTATTATTTTATTTTTTTGTACTGCACGTCAAATATTTTTTAAGCCTGTGACAGAAATGTCAGCATAAAGAAGTAGTACCAGAGCTCTGCCAAATGTATTAAATGATCCTCGATGATCAGAACTTAATAGCGAAGCAGAATCTGTCTGAGGCAATACCTACAAAACAAGTGAGGAACAAACATTAATGAGCTTGATATAAAACATTTTTAAAGCATTTTTATCGTTGCTATAGAAACACCTTGGCCTTCACTCTTGCTAATTAGTTGGATTTTGCACATTGTATATTTGAAAATGCAAATCAGATTTCATAAATTATTACTTATTTTTTATTTATATTTACAGTACTGTTATCCAGATACATGCAGGAAGTCTGAGATATTAATTAGTTATATAACACAAATAAACATGACATTTATGGTCACAGGACATCTCTTGTTTTAAATATTCGTCTGGTAAATGCTTGGAGGAATTGTGTGAAGATTCATGCTTTTGTTGGAGAATTAGGTAAATATAAATGAATGGGCCTAATGAGTTTTTAATAAAGTGCATTTCTGGAGCAGTACAAGAACTATAAATATTTTGCTCTAAGGAATGCAAGTCCATCTTTAAGTGGTTACGCGGGGCTAAGAATATTGTTCAGATTTTTCTCTTTGTCACCTCGCTGGAAACCATCACCACGTACACGGGTTTAAGTCTGGTGAGGTCCCATGGATGGGACATGTGCATGAAATGATGCTGCTCGGAGCCACGTCTTTAATCCTGTCTCCTTTACTTCCTAAAGCCTTGCTTGAAGTGTTGTGCTGTTGTGCCAATCAATGTACCTTTCTGATGTCGTGTGCAGCAGTCCAGGAAATACTCCAAATTCTTCCAAAACACACACGGCACCCTTCTCTGAATTTTTCGTTCAATAAATACCTCGAGTTAGTGAGGGCTGAGCTGAGGAAAAAGCTGCGAAGACCAGGCTGTGCAAGTGTTTAGAGATTTACCTGTTTGCTATGGAACCGTGTTTGGAGACTCTCTGAAAATTCAGTTCTTCTTGTCCTTATTTGATCTGTGGATTTAGTAAAAGAGCAAAAGCCTGCTTGCTTTGGTGGTCTGGTGGGTTTTCTTTTGTACTGCACTAATTTAACTGGACTGTTTTAGTGATAAACAAAAATTGCCTGTTTTCCTGCATCTGTAGTTCCATGTAAACCCATATTTTTCCACATGCTGAATGCTAAATAGCTTTAGGAAGGCACTTGAATAAATATATGAAAAATGCGGTTTGTTCATATGTTACCTTGTTAATCAGTGACTTCTGTAGATGCATGTGTTCGGGACTGCGCTCACTACAGCTTAAATCAGTTTATTAGCTGAGAATACGAACAGCTTGTTCAAATCCGATCTATTTAAACCATAAAAGTAAAATGCTAACCAGATTTACTTTATACGTTGCAATGAAGAAGAAGAAAAAATTTGGAAGAAGCTTCTTCTTTTCCCTTTTGGAAATTTGAACCCGGTGTTAGCAGCGAGCACAGGCACATACGCTCGATGCAGTCAGGGGCAGGA
>NW_009725727.1:24877-28205 GCF_000703405.1 Apaloderma vittatum
GAATGCCGCGGCAGGCGGCTCTCGAAGCGCTGCAGACAATGCTAATGGAACAGCTCCCAGATCCAAAAACATTTTTGTTGGCTATTTGATACTCGAAATGCCAGCAGACAGCCAATCTGAAAGGGGAAAAAATTACATTTCTGATATGTTACATTGTGTTAAATTGGATTCTGTTGTCATGCCATGTACTGCTGTGTCATTTTATGTATTGACTTTTAACCGGCTGGAACCACGTTGTAGTTAGAGATTGCAGCGTGACAAAATCCAGCCTGCGTTACTGAAAGAGCAGTCGCTATTTCTCTTCTGGGGTTCTGGAAAATAGAAGGAGGAATTCACTGCTGAGTATTTATGATGCAAGACATATGAATATGGAGTACGTTTTTGTGCTGCTTACCATCCTTCCTGCAAGCCAAAGAATAGTGCCTGTGGAAGTGAGGTGGGAAGACAGCTACACACCGGTCTTGCAAAGTTAAACGATCTGGAGGAATGGGGAGGGATTTTTTGCTGTACACTCCACAGGGCTGAACAAAACTATGATGTGAGCTGTGGAACTTTTTGCCCCCAGTTCTTCTTGCAGCAGCTTTTCCTGCCACCCATTCATACCCCGCATTCCTCTGGTAGGTAAGGTAGTACGTGGATATATCAGGTGCACCCCAAAATGTGGTGCTTCTCACTGTGACGGAGGGTGTTCTGGTGTGATGGGTGGCTGAGCATCTGCAGAGGCAGCTGGCTTGGCTCTACGAGGCTTGAGGAGTGGGCTAAAGCTGGGAGATCCCTTTTAACGAGCTCCTAAATTAAGTGTCACTACCTAGAAATAACAATAAGGCCATCAGAAATGCTAAGGTAGACAATGGCACATTTTAGTTCCTAAAAAACCAAACAAACTAAAAAACCAGCCATATAAATAAATGTTCAGTAACTTCTGTGTAACTGAGGTAGGAGAAAATATTTTCAGAACCAGGATTCAGCCTTCTGAGAGTAATGTGTGTGAAATGTAGTAATGCTGAATGTAAGCAGAAAAAGAGTTAAAACATGAAATTTAAGTCACAGTTCAGTGAAAAGTCAAGAAGGACAGTGTGCGCCCGTCTTCAGGCCAACACAAGGGCTGATTTGCCAGGAGGCTGCTGCACTGGTAATTCTCTCTGGAGCAGACGAGCTGCTCCCTGTAGCAGTGGTCTGTGTTTCAGCTCCAAACTGGGAGAAGGGGCAAGGGGACAGTGTTGTTTTCTTTTTATGGACATCACCTCTTCTGCTCTCCAAGTCCTAAAAAATTGTTTTGGGTTTTTGGGAGGGAATAAGCAAACATCGTTGCATTTTTTTTCTCTGTTTCTTCCCCAATACTTTTTTTGTAGAAAGAGGGCAGGAGACAAAATGAAGTGAAGCGCAGAAGTTTTTCTTTCCAATTTCTTTGCCAAAATGGAGGTAATGAAATCAGTAGTCCTCTTGGGATTTCTCTCTCTCCCTCGCTCAAATTTTAGTATTTGTGACATTTGCTCCTCGTATGAGGAAATGCTCCTAAAAAGTCCTGCGCCAAAAATGTCAATAAACAAAGCAATCAAAGAAGGCGGGATCGGTTACAAAAAGGCATTGTTTTTTGGTATGTGGCGAACAACAGGCTGTGGCGCGAACTTCTCAAAATAGACTCCATCCTCCAGGACGAGGCCCCCGTACCTCTCTTGCAGAGGATAAATTAAATGGCGAGGCATTTGCCGGTGCCCAACCCCACCAAAGCAAACAAGCTCTTGAATCCAGGGCTGTCATCAGCACCGGGAAGGCCCTCGCAGGATCACAAAACAAATCGAGTCAGCGGAGGGTTTCCGGGCAGGCAGCTAACAAAAATATACTCTCAGAGGATGCAGTCCGCTGAGCTCGACGGCCGACGCAGCAGTGGGCTGCGAACCTGGGCTTCCGCTGCCGCGCGTCACCCCACATCTGGAGGGGCTGCGACCATCAGCCTCAGAGACTTTTAGAAATCAGATACTTGGGGTATCGGGAAGTTGATTCGACTTCCACTTCCTTAGCAAAACACGCATTAATATTTAAGGTTTTCTTTTATAAAGCCGTGTTCTGTCTCGAGCACCGGGTGAAATTATGCGCTGGGAAAATTCGCTGGGATGGAGCTGGAGCGTTCGGTGATTTTGGGCCATTTTTAAAAAGCACGGGCTAATTGAATCCTGCTGGTTTGTTAGTGCTCTTTGACAGCTTTATATAAGCACTAAATAATATTTATAAAAAATAGATACATGTGTCTACATAGGCACACACGCACCTACAGAAAGGAAGAGAAAAATCTATAAAACATTTCCACACTCAGTTAGAAAAGAAATCATGTTTATTATACTCGTTTCTGCACTGTGTTTAGCATCTTTCTTCAATTAGATGGCCAGATGACACGGATCTTCCTGTTACTTTCAGTAAGCACAAGCTTTACTAACAAGGTTGGACCTTTTGCTTTTCCTTTCTTGAAAGACAATTTCCCTTTAAAAAAACCCTCATATTTTACTGTAACAGATTAATAGGGTGCCACAAAACTGATAACACAATCTTGAATGCTGTGTGGAATTCCACTTCTAATCCAAAAGTCTCATTTTTCATACATTAAAAAATGTTTCTTGCTTATGAAAGTTTCTTTTTTTCCCCTTTTAAATGTTGCTGGGTTAAAAAAACCAGAAAAAATAGTTCTTTAAGGTCTTTGCTGATTCTGTGTGAATAATCTATTTTTTTTTTTTGAATAAACAGCCTGTATATGTTAATGTTGGTTATCTGAAGTTTCATGGTCAACAGATGTTCAGTGGAATAATATGCAAAGGTTTAAATTCAAGCACTGCCTGTTCTTTCCTGGGAAGTGTACCTTGTGGATCTAGACATGCTGTTTTTTTAGAAACGCTAATTCATCTCTTCCCCTTTTTTATTCAGAAATTAATGCAAATATGCCCAATATACTCCTATACACCGATATTTAAAATGGCAAGCAGAACGTCTGACAGCTCCCTACCCATGTGCTCCCATCCGCGCGTGAAACACAACAGTCAAACCTCTGTCTCTCCCAAAAATCCTACTTAGGAAAATAGCTGAGACTTAACCTCAACAAACTCGGTCTCCGAAGGGCTGATGGTAAAAGAGCATTCCAGAGCCGGGAGTCAAGTATCAGCCGTGGCCTGTTTCCCATCCCCGCTTGCTCAGAGCTGGGAACAATTAACAAGAGGGCCACAGCTGATCCCGAATGATGGGCCGACAGATTGGGAGTGAAAGTGATCTCCTAGGTGCTTAGCCTCCAACCCCAGCCTTGGGGATCTCTGGCTGAGACTGGAGGGTTGTGGGGGCTGGG
>NW_009725727.1:28216-69043 GCF_000703405.1 Apaloderma vittatum
GCTGGGCCAGCGGCTGCCGCGGCTCGGCTGCGGGTGCAAGCCCGGCGTTGGCTCTCGAGGTGAAGAGGAGGAGGGAGGGAAAGGGAGAGGGATAGAGGATTTCGTTTGTGGGAGAAACCGCCCCACGCTTCCAGGTGGTCTCAAATTAATATTAGAAAAAGGGATTTTCTTGGTATTTAGGGCATTTAATTAATAAGCTGCTGGAGAGGGAAAACAGACTTGAATGTTGGCATGGCTTTTTTTGCAATACAAGCTGGATTACTGTCTCCCTTTGGCTCATGTTTAGCAACTCTAATTGTTGCCTGCTCCTCTTGGTGTGAGGAGTGTAGATCGCAAAACCTTTGTTTTCGACATCCATCTGCCCGTCCATCCTCAGAGGCACATACGTTCTCAGCAGTTTGTTTTATCAGCCTTGGCTTATGTGAATCTGGCATGTTGCTGCAGCAAGGAGGAGTTGGGGCAGGCTTGAATGAGGTGTGTGGATGGTACAACACCAGCTGAAGTTCTCCGCCCCAACCCATGCACGGCTCCCCGTCCCGATGGGCAGCAGCCCCTACAGATCCCTCCGTGAGCATCGCTGTGCAGGGACTGCGAAGAGCTGCTGTATCAGATCCCACTCCCTCAGCTGAGCCCCATCAGCCACAAACAAGGGCCAGTTGGCAGTGCTTAAAATTTATAATTTTTTCCCATGGGAAGAAGCTGACATGCAAACCTACCTCCAGAGCCTGGGTTTGCTGCTGCTGCTTTACCTGGATGCTGAACTGGGCTTTTAATTGGTTTCCCCAGCCTGTTTTCCAAGGGTAATAACTGGGTTTGGGTCCTGAGCAAGTGTGTGTTGTTATTGTTAGGGACATTGCTGTGATTTTCCAAGGAATCTGAAGGGGTGAGCTTCCTGAGTCCTTTGAAAGTGTCAGCCTAAGCCCACTGTGCTACCAAGCTGTAAATCAGTAACTGATAAAATTGTGTGTGTGTGTGTGTGTGAGCCCTTATGTGTGTCCCTGGGAGCAGGCTGAATCTTTAATGCATGGAGAGGAAGGGGCTTTCTGCAGGTGAATATAAAAGAACCGTTGAGGTTCTTTAGAGGTGGCATCCTGGAGATAGTTATATGGGAAAAGTCAGACACAGCCTAGGGGTACATCTTTATTTTATTTATTTGTTCGTTTGGCCTGGAGCTGGACTCACTGTATGATTGCAGCTGCTGTAAAACTTATGTAAGGGCCAGTACTGCAAAGTACAACTGAGTGCCTTTCTGTGAATTGTCTGAGCATTCAGAGAACAATTTAATAAATAGACTGGGAAAACCATTGCTTCTTAGGTTTCTGAAATAACACCTTGCCCTACCATTTTTCTCTTAACCGTTCTCTATTAACATTTTCTTTCTGAGAGTGAAGTTAGAGGCACTGAATAGTTTCATTTTAATAGAAGAAGTGATGATTCTGGAGTGGTTTGTGTATTACAAGATTTATTTTTCCCTTAAATCTGATGCCTCTGTCCTCACTGCAGAAGGTTTCAATGAGTGAATCTTTGTTGGAAAGGGACAACAGGTGAGACACGAGATGGGCTCAGAGTTATGGCTCTAGACATGTCAGTTAATTCCTGCTCTAGTTTTTGTGCTTATCGAGATTTTCCTGAGAATAACAGCATTTTGATGCCAAGTTCTTCTGACAAGGTGGGGAACTGAAAGGATTTGGAATTGCTGAAGCCTTGAGGTAGCTGTTGTGCCTGAGCACTTGGAAACTTGTGCTTGCATTCGTCCCTCATCCAGGGTGATGTCCTGGAGTGAGACAACTCCAGCGGCTTTCCAAAGAAGATGGGTGTCATGGTCAGATCTGCATCTTCATGCTTCAGCCCTTCGCACAGCTGCACAGCAAGTGACTTGTGCCTCAGCCAGTTTTCTCCTTACAAACCAGGACTGCAGTGATTTAAAGTTTAAACAAAACTGAAATGCTTGATTCCCAGCTGTGTTCAGCTTGTGTAGGAATGTTACCTTCTAAACTAGCATGTCTCCAGCATCCTTGCTTAATGAAGTAAACTTCTTTTTTTGTTAGAAGAGATTTATACTTTTTTATGTTGAAGGGTATTTTCCTCTTTAAGGTATGAATGTTTCCTTTTATGATCCTTCTGCTTTTTTTGGTTTAGGTACTCCCGTGAGTATCAGTGCAACGGCCATTTGGTCATTCAGGGGGAAAAATACATTTAACAAATGCTTTTCTGACCCATACCTCGCTTTGAGATGTGCAGAAGATGGATAGTCCTAATATATTCTGCTCTCTGCCTCAGATAAAGCTACCCAAATTTCATAGCCAGAACGTATGTTCTTCCATGATGCAAAGTTGTAAATTGTATTGTCATCCAGATTATTGATGGTATTGTTGAGATTGTTGCAACTATGGACATGGAACAGTGCGAACTGTGTATAAGACAATGCAAAATACACCTTTAAATTATAAATATTCGGCATTCACATTTCTTAAAAGCCTGCTGTTGAATAGCTCTATGCTGGGAAATGGCTGCCTAAGCATGTTTGGTTGTGTGTGTCTTTATATCTGAAAATGGGGATATTTTATTTTAGCAAAGATTCCCAAGAGACCCGCACATCTCTCACTCTTTACCCCTGTTCTTTCTTGATTTGCGTGATGAGGGCAACGTTACTTTATTGTGTTGATGGGATCATATTTAGAGGCCTCATTGCTTGGTTCTTGTGACTGCCCAGAAACTGTATTGACACTGATAATTTCAGAGCTTATTATAGTCCAAAACATAAAATACAGTTGATAGAGAATGGCTTCAGTCTTACGGCTTTTGCAGAGGCTTTCCCACGGCACTGAAGAGCTGTAACTTTGCAGAGATACACAAAAGTTGTAAGAAATTTGCATTCACTGCTCCTTTTTCCTGGTTGTTAGAAAGTAAGGAAGACCTCAACTTGGATTTTTTTTTTTTGTCATTAATTTTCAATGAGAATGTGATTATGCTTTAATTGATGAGCTCTCCTGTGAAATCTCATGGCACAGATTATAAAGCTAACAGGTATCTTCCTGACCTGGGGAAAGAACAGACTTTCCTGCCGTATAACCACAGTGCTAATGATGCTTAATAGAGAACATAATTTCACTTTTTTTTTTTTTTTTTAAATTCTGCTCCATCAGTCACTAAGGGCCACATTGTCAGCAAATGTGTACAGCTTCATATATTTTTCAAGATATGCTTGCTACCTGTGTGATAAGCCTCATTTTATGCCCCATATTAGACCCTCTTCCAGTCTGGGTGTTCCTTGTTCCCTGGCCCTGGATTATCTCAGACCAGGCTCTTCTGCCACACTGTGATTTGCTGATTATTGTTCTTGACATTTTTCTCTATGGAAAAAGAAGAAACTTCCTTGTGGCTGCATTTTGCTGTTCCAGGCACATGCACTGTGTAGCATCTTTACTATCTCCTGATACCCTTTCTGAGGTTAATCTTAAAATTAGATTGTAAAAATGGACAGAGTTTTCACATTTACATGTCAGCATTGAAGGACTCGTGGAATAATTCAAATACTGTACAATTCCTTTTGCAGAAATCACTGCAAAATTCATTTGTAAGTGACATGTAAACCATGCAAATTAGCATGGATTCTCCCTCAGTTCAATTCGTGTTTCAGAGGTTGTTACCCTTCCCAATCTGATTGCCTTAAGAACACAGATTGTCTTCTCTTGATGGTGAAACTGCTTTAATCCCCTTTTCCAAAGGTCAACTAATCTCCAGTCTTAAGTGCAATAGATGCAAATACAGTTCTCTTGCAATGTTCCTTCTAATTGAATTCTCTCCTAGGCTTTCATGTATAAACCTAGTAATGGATCAAGTTTGGAAGGGGTCAAAAGGTTTCTGTTCCAGTAAAATTTAAATTGACATCGCATACTGATAATGGTTTTCTCTACTTTACTATAAACACTAGCTACTACTCTATTGGCATATCATTTTCTGCAACGACACAGTGATTCCAAACAGCAGCAAAATGCATTCTTTGTTTTGTTGCAAAAGTTAGTGCCTGCAACCTGCGATGCAAGAGAAGCAAAAATGAATTGCTTTTAATTCACAGTTGTTAGGCAGCATTTTTGGCCTACTTGTTTTACTCCATGATCCCTAACGGCATTTATAAAGCAAAAAAATTATGCAGATTGCATACAAATATAAAATTAATGATTAATTAGCTAGCCAAATGTGATTATTTTTGTATTTGGAAAAAAAGGCTCAGTATTAACCAGCTGAACATAGTTGCCTTTTTTTTTTCCTATGATCTTTGGTGTAGAAACCCCTCATCTTTAAAAGCGAGTGAATATGCAAAGTCCAGCGTCCGATTGACTGCAGGCAGGAGAGTGGCAAGCACATTGTGAAATACTGACAACAGCGTTTCCATGGGTGGAACATGCCCGTGACGTCCTGCCGAGCTGGATCACGCTTTCTTGTTAAATTCGAAAAAGGGCTGGTGTTATCAGCGAGGGACACTTCCAGGATTTGATTGATAAATTTACTGCTCTTGTGGATTACCTTGTCCTTTTGTGCAGGACTGGCAGAGTGTCAGGGTTGGGTCTTGACAGACACAGAACATATGTCTCTGCTCATTTATAGTGAGGGCTGGGGAGACAGGGCATCGTCAGACCCCAGGCCACCGTGACACAGAGTAGAAGTCCTGGATTTCATTGGATGGCACATCTTCCTCCTCGAAGGCAGACTTTCTTATAATTTCTCTGTATGACTTCACGATGCCCTAGAAGTGCTGCGTTACCATTAATGCAGTACGTGGAGGGGCAGAGCAATAAACGATGGGGTTGTTGATTAGCTTGCCTTTTAGAACAATGGGTTGTACAGAGATTGTACCTTTATGCAAGGAACTTAAAATATTTTTTATTCTAATCCTGTTAGAGTTTCTGGACTGCTTTTTCTCTGCAGTGAAAGACAGAAGGTGGTTGGTATTGCGGTCATACTAGTTCCCGGTCGTGGTTGCCCATGCTCTCTAGGAAACCTTAATGTGTGTTTTTGAAATAAAACACTGCGTGAGATATCAGGTTCTAGCACATGAATTATACTTTGTGTGTGTTTTTCACCAAAGCAGATAAGGGTGGAAGATAAACAAGGTATTAGATAATCAAGGGGGTATTTTAGTTTTCAGGCTGCCCTAGAACAGGAGTGGCGGTGGGGAGGGAAGGCTCTGCCCTCCCAGGCGTGCTCCCCCTGGGCTGGAGCAGGGGCTTGCTGGGGCAAGGAGCTCTGCTTTTTGTTCCCCAACTGCCTGAGGTAAATGGCTGGAAAACTTCAGTGAGCATCTTTCATTAGGTTTGCAAAAAGGGAAAAAAAAAGGAGGGGGGTGGAAATAAAGAAAAAAAAAAAAGGAGAGGGGGGTAAAGAGAAAGACAGGAACAATCCAAATGTGCCCTGCCAGCCTGAAATAGCACGCCACAGGTTCAAAATCCATTTCCCACAATGGTAAGAATTAAAAAGCCACAAAAGCCGACCTGTACATTTGTGCTGCATGAGGATTGCTGATACACAGCAGAGCTGTCATTTTAGGAGGAAATCATCCATCATCTGCCTGCTAGTCCCCAATAATCACCTTCTATTACAGTCAGATTGAATCTTCAATCGGTGGCGTAATGCCAGTTTTTCCACAGTTCTCAGTTTCCTGTTCTTTACAGAGGTATTCAAAATAATTTGCCATTCAACTCTACAAATGTAGCACTTGAAGAGAATATTATTATTGTTAGCATGTTTCTTCTGAAGCAAATCTGTGCCAAAGCATAATTTGCTGAATTAATCATTGGTCACCCATTTACATTCCTCTCCTCATTTTCTTCCCCCCACACCCAGTTATGATTTTGTAATCGTTGTTGTTGTCGCGTTTCGGACACACTGATGCAACGTACAGTTTGAAAAAGATGTTGAGCAATGACCCTATTGCTAACGACAAAAGCAATGACCTGATTAGAAAGACTCCATCAAGCAGAAAGCTAAGGGTGCCAGTGCAAGGAAAACTCATGGAGAGAAAATGTGTAGTGAAAATGGCAAATGCTAAGACAGAGTTTAAGGATGAGCTTTATGGTGTCTGCCTCTCTTCGTATTGTTGGTCTACAGGAGTACAGAGAACACAACCAGGGTGTATGGCTTGACAAAACCTCAAAGATTCCTGAGCAGACAAGACATCATGGAGAGTATTTTAGGGGTAATGAGGGCCCAGCAAAACTTACCTGTCTTTTGAATACTTTAGATATATGTGAATTTTCACATCTCTTTTCCTCTTCTCCCCAGTGTGAATTAAGATGCAGCCTTGTACTAAATTGAATCTCTGCCTATCTTTTGCGGTGCTTGTGATTGCCTCTGCTTTTCACATGTCATTTTAGTCTTCGCCAGATAGATTTCTTTAAGCTTTTTGCACAAAATTGAAGTACTGTATTAAAGCCGAAGCCTTTATAGCACACCATTGTTTTTTTTTTCCTTTTCGAAAATAAATAATAGTAAAATTTAATTACTGTACCTACTCCTTAAGTAAAGTTTCAGTTCCTCTCTCCAAAGTCCAATTTCCTACTTTGTGGTCAAACCTCCAGTAGATTTTAAGGGCAGTGTACTCTTACATGCCTGAATTCAGCAAAGGAAAATAGGAAATAATTCACTCTGGCTTGAAAAGGGTGGGGATTTCTTTGTTTCTTTTTATATTTATTCAGGAAAAGCTGACAATCGTCCCACATTAATGAACAACACCATCAATCAAAGTGCTGACAATGAGCGGAAAAGCGAGGTAGATGTCAGACTGACGGCATATTGCTTTTTTCAGCTAGGCCAGGGCTGTTTATAGCACTTTTCACTGGCAAAACTCAGGCTGCAGCTTGACAGGAATAGAAAGCAGAATCAGAAATTGCATGTGGAAAGTTGCTCCTGTGCTTTGTAATTTGAAATCAGCATCGAAATCTAGTCGCTTCCGTGTGGTTTTCTTGGATTCGCTTTGCAAGGTGGCAGGTTTTTCCCTAGCTCCTTGTGGGGAGATGGTGAACCTTGCTTTGGTAGGCAAGAGACAGCTCAACCGAGGGCTGCAGCACCTCATGAATAGAGCAGAGATGAAAACATGACTTGGATTATAATCCAGTCTCTCCCTGGAATGCCCTGCTCTGCGAAGGCAAAAAATGCTCCGTATAGGCATCTTTTTTCTTGCTTTTCTTCTCTTTCTGGGTCATTTGCGTGAAGTAAGGAGAGGCTGCCAGGTTCCCTCTCTCGCTAAGCGGCTGTGTGCCTGGGACCAGGGTCACTGGTACCGAGGGGTTTTCTGTCCTGCTTTGCTGTGTGAGAAGGGTGATGGGCCACCCAATTTATGGAGGATGGAGGGATGTGAAAGCTTAAATCCGAGTGGCTAGATGTCGTGGGACCTGGAGCGCAACGGGAATAAAATGGGTGCACAATAAAACCAGAGTATTTTGCCTGTTGCCCAACCTGTCAACTCATCATCCTCACTTGTGCTTTCTGCAATACGTGAGTTACCTTTGTCTCCTCTTAAAATAGCCACCTAAATGCCTGTCTCAGGAGTCTTCCTCTCTTGTTCAGGATCTGTAGTTTAAATCACACATATCCATGCCCCCTCTCCTCCCCTCCCAGCTGAACCAATGCCAACTTTTGCTTAAACACTTGGCCTGACAAGCCCCATGAAACTCCTCTGTAGCTGCTGGGACAGTGTAATTCTCCACAGCAGCAGCGCAGGGCAGTGAATCGAGCACCATTACTTTAAAGCCTTTGCAGAAGCAACCGTGTTATTGGAAATCTCTTGAGTCACTGCCCCACTGCAAGACCTCGGGCAAGTCATTTCCCCTCTCTGCGCCGCTGTTTCAGTCCTCACCCCGCATCTGTCTGGTCACTATAAACTGTAAGATCATCAGGGCAGGGCTCTGTCTCTCACAGACATGTACACGAGCATGAATGCAAGATAGAACAGAGACTTCTGGCTCAAAACCGGGGGAGGGAGTGGTGAATACAAAACCCAGGAATGTTTTTGGTCATTTCAGCTTTGAGAATTTCATAAGAAAACAGTTTTTCCTACTTCTCTGCCGATGTGTGGGAAAACTTTTATTAAACTTTTTCGTATTTGAAACATCTGAGAGTTTTGAGTTTCCCTTAATTGTCTCTTTCCCACCCTCACTCAGCACAGAGAAAGAGGAGGAAAATGGGGAAAAATGATTAAACTGAAAAATAATGTCGGAGGGCGTCAGAACTTAATGTTTCCTTTTAATGCTTTGGAACTTTCCAAAGATGAGGAAGTCATGAAAGGTTGGAGCAGCAATTAAAAACAAATAAAATTTAAAAAAAAGAAAGAATCCCATACGAGGGATTTCATAGAAGGCTCTGAAGCTTCAGGAGCTTTAAATAGGAGATTTTTACAGCTGTTTCCCTTCCTCTGCATTTTCAGTGGAAGCACATAACACAACCTCGGGGCAGGAGGTGCCTCCCGTGACCAGAGAGCATCCCAGCAGGGGCTGGTTTTGTCCAGATGGGAGGGTTTTAGCTCAACATCTCTCCATTACTGAATATTTGGGGTCTCACATGGCAGAGTCTGATATCCTCTGCCACAGGAGAGGGTCATCTCAGCCAGCTGACATTGGGCTGCTGTTTAGGACTATGACACATATCAGATTTGTGAAATGCCAGAAAAGGCTGGTTCTGTTATGAACAGCCCTGCCTGGCTCTTGGGGAGGCTGCAGTTGTACCCCTATTTGGGTCAAACTCTGTGCCAGTTAGAAAGGCTCCTTTTTCCATTGAGCAGCCTCCAGTGGCCCACGGGAGAAGGTCTGAGTCAGTGAATGGCGCTGGTGAAGGAGCAGAGGGCACTCTCAGCAGGTTTTCGTGTGCAGGGTGCTCAGTGGGAGACAGGATACACCAGCATTCATACTCTGGTCCTTTTTTTGGTGCCTTGGAAGGCATTTGCCACCACACACCCTCTTCTGTTACGGGTTTGTAACCTTCCAGCGGCAGCTTGCATGATTCGATGCAAAGCTACATGATATTTGGCTTTCCTGAGATGTGCAACTTTCTTTGTAATGTTGTCCAGAGGGATTGACCTTAGAAGAGCATCGTGGATCACTTTCTGGAGCTTTGCTCCTTCTTGCTCCTGAGACACACTGTGCTTCTTTACCAGGGCTGGCTGCGGGTACCAGTGTACAGCGGTGTAGAAAGGGTGATACTGCAGGAGGATGAGTGTACAAATAAGGCATCCTGTAGAATGAAAAGCTCATAGTGAGGTGAAAGTGGGTGGAAATACTGACTCTGTTGCGCTTAGGGAAACAGCCGCCCTCACATCTCCTTCATCATCTGAAACAAATGAAAACTGGGCTGATAAAATTCATGATGCTATTCCCAGCTGTTTCATTTAAAGGAAAGTTTCCTTACGTGCAAAGTAACTGAAAACTAGGGATGTAATTGCTACAAAATGTAACAGTATCTAGCAAAAATTACAGCTACTCGACGAAATATATATTTTCTCAGCATCAGCATAAAAGAAAGAACACTCTCACCCAGAAATGGTATGTAAATAAATAAACTCTAATTGGTTTGACAATGCCCTTTTTCCTGGCAGTGCCAAGAATCCTAGCATTGTAATTACACAGTTCTGGGCAGACATGTGGTTTCCATTAAGAAAGACTTGTGATTGACTGAGTTCATGAGGCATGTCAGAAAAAACACATCAATGTCTTTATAAAATGAAAAAAATAGATCCAAATTTACTTCCAACTTCATGAGAAATGTGCATTTGTAAATACTCTGAACACAGTACAATAAATAGAAGGCAAGTTGCTATCAGGAATATTTGCCAAATTCATGTTAGAGTATAAACTTAGACAATTAAATACACCCTCCTGTATTTTTCTAAGGAGTTCTTGCAGTTTTGGTGAGCATTTAAAGTTTTCCTAACCCTTTTTTCCCAGTTGTTTCTATTCAGCAGTGTAGTAATTGAAAATGTTTCCAATGAAAATGAAAATGATATTCAAAGTCTGCCACATTTTGTTTTATCTACATCACGCAAGAGCACTTAGAGCTAAGACACAAGCTTGAAGAGCAAAAAACTGCACACAATTTCTCTTCTGTGAGGAAGGAAAACTGACTAGTTAGGTAAGGGAAAATTTTATCTAAGAGTATTTTAAACTAAAATTCTAATGACTTGTTTTAATCGCTTAAAGTGACTAAAATGTTGGATAGTTTATTTTCTGCCTTAGCATAAATACTTTTAAAATGACAAACATTTTAGGATGCTGCCAAATACTGTCATCTCTTGGCAACCTTAACATTTTATGCTAGATGTATTTTTCTTGACAACAAAACAATTCTGCCTGTTTCTCCTCTTCCCCCTTTTGAAAGACAGCAGTGGCAAATACAGGGTGTTTTTAAAATGGATTATACCTGTGATGACTTCTTCTATATAGAAATACAGATTCAATATCTACTGACTTAAAAAGAAAACACCACCCACTTTTGGGGTCGCCCACTACGCCCTTTTAGCGTTGTGCTAAATAATAAGATTTCTTTCTTGACACCTCCCAATATAAATTGAAGAAAAGATCTCAATTCTGTGACAAGAAACATCGCATTTTTTGGGTAGGTCACAGCACAATGTCCTGCCTGTGACTCACTGCTCTGCCACAGGCTCCTGGCATGGATGTGGGCAAGTCATTTAATCCGTTTTGTGCCTCCAGCTCATTGCTATGAGGTTAAAATCCACTAACTACTGTGAAGTGCTTGCATGGCACAGCTGGGAGGATCAGAGAAGTACCTAGGAATACAGGCCAAATAAATCTAGCAATGGCTTTAAATTGTACAGTATGTGTGCGAAGTGTTTTAATAGTTCTGAAAGTTTTAAGAAATACTTCTATATTTTTTATGCATTTTGAACTCCTTAGAAATAGTGAATTGGTAGCAATGACTATTCTGTTCAGGTAACTCTGGACAATGCTAATAAGGAAAAAAAATAGGTAGCGTCTAAGTTGTTAAAATGGTACAGGAGTAGGAGCTGAGCCATATTTATACAAGTTTCTTAAATGCTTAGGCAGATTTAGAAGATCAAGCTGTAGAACATTTATAAAGTTCATGGGGCAAAAATCACTTGTAGGAAACCAAGCACAAATCTTTTGGCTCAGGAAGAAGAGCACCCTATCACTTGGCAGACACCTTTGGAGCTTGGTCAGTAGGCTGGTGTGCTCATTTAGCTTGTTTCTTGCTCCCTAGAGTTCAAGTGGAAGTGTGATTTATTTCATTCTTACTTGTCGCTCTGAAGAGCCCACAGACTGGACAAGGGCTTGCCTGATGCCTTTTGACAATCCAGTCCATGCTATTAAATTTGCTTACAGCAGTGAACCCTGTCTTGCAGAATTAACTTTTTCCATGTGTTTAAGGAATAGCGGGAACGAAAATCTCAGTTTTTAAGTGAGTCCTCAACAACAAACTCCTCAGGAAGGAGAAACTATGGGCTTTACTCAAATGATGGCACATCATAAAAATCTGTGTTCACTTGTTGACTCTTTTGTGTGCATGTTGTATTGATAACTGCTTTTGTAAATCAGCTTTCAGGTAGTGTGCTTGGAGAAACAGTGTTTTACAGGGGTTGCATGCAAATTTTGGAGATACGCAGTTGAATTTATAAATCACAGAATTTATAAATCATGGCAATCTGCACAGAATACCTAAATGTGTCTGTAGTATATCACGTCAACTTAAGAGTCACTGATGGAGTCTCTCTACTCACTTTGTTCCTTGGAACAGGCTCTGAGTGTTTTAAAGTGTGTGGTCAACATGAAAGTAGCCTGGAAAAATCCCCATCTTCACTTTGCCGGATGCGCTTTCTCAAAGGGGAATAATAGCACCGTGAGGGCCCAGAGCAGATGGGGAGGTTTTGAGTACCCACCGATTGCACAACCAGTCTCTTCATCTGAGTATGATGAGCAGTTTCTGGAGCCATTGCATGTTTTATTAAAAATGCTTTTTATAGAAAGAATATTTCATTCATATTTTCTCATAGTACAGTTTCATTATGCTGTGCTTTTCTGCTCTGTATGTAGTAATAGTATTGCCGATCAGCCCTATTAGCAAGGTTTCAAAAGAACAATTGTGTCTCTGTGAAACCTTGGTACAGCAGTTAAAAATAAAACTTCCAGACCGATTGCAAAATCAGCACCGTACCGATGGCAAGAGAACCGCTCCCTTTGCTGGAGTGTCTGCCTGTTTACATTTTGCTATGAGTCTGGTGTCTTGGTTTTAGAGTCAAGGACGTAAGGACATTGGACTCTGCTGAGGTAGCCTGTAGTTTTGATGGGTAGTCCGGAAAGCTTAAAGCTATTTTTTTTTTTTTTAAAAAAAAAGCACTCAGTTTAACATAAATGGTTCTGGGATGAGAAGACCGGTTTTAATGCTCCATTTTTCTAGGTTCAATATCAACCCTTCCCACTGAGCTTTGGTGTCTGGGGCTGATGACAAGCACAACTGAACACAGTGATCTAGCGAACACTCAGTGCACAATGGCCCCATTGAAGTCAAGGGGGGTGTGAGAAAAAGGAAGGAGGCTTTTTTTGCGGAAACTCCCACACAGGTTCACTGCTTAGTGCTCTTATCATTCATTATTAGTTGCTCACGAGACTTTGCAACTTCTCTTTATCACACAACAGCGGGGGTTTCAGTGAATACAGAGTTAGTGTTTGGGTTAGCTCGTGGAGCGTCAGCAAAGATAGACATGAAATCTGTCAGGTTATTGTCCGTCTGCTGGGGATGCTAGAGGTGGTACAACAAGGTCCCACTTGTTAATGAAGGTATCGATGGTGCTGGAGCACTATAGTGACATCAGTCATGTAACAGTATTTAGGGATCTTCTACTTGTAATTAAACAGAGCTGCAGGAGTCTCTCTGCCTGGGAGAAATGAGCTGTTGGTTTGGTTGTCAGGCACAGAGCATTTGATCTGTGCTCAGGAAGTTTGTGACAAAGGGGCCATGTTAGTGGCAATGGCAGACACAGAGCCTTTTCCTTCTTCTTGCCTTGCCTATGGTAATGGCCCCAACGCACAAAAGGCAGAGGCTGAAGAACGGGGGATTTCCAGCGTGAAATCTGTGTGCGAAATGGGGGATAACTCATAATTACCCGCAATAATCTGGCAATCCTCACTCTTATTATAAGCCTTACAAGGCTTTGGGGGAACCTGGCCACCTTGGAGTAGCTGCTGTGAGAAGCACTGTGTCCCCTGAGAGTTCCTCCACATAAAAACTGTTTGGAGCAGTGTTGAGCTGTGATCCAGGATTTCCACCCTGACGAGCTGTGGGGGGTAGTTTCTGGTGCCAGACAGCTGTGTGGCTGCTGATCCAGCTGCGCTGCATTTGGGGAGAGGGAATTAGGAGTCGGTACCACCGGGGCAGGCTTTTAGTAGCATCAGGTGTTTGAGGCTGAGCTTCTTTATGCACCTTGCTGAACTGCTTTCCTAGGCAGCTACATCTCATCCGGTGAGTTGATGTTGCTGGTCCGTTTCTTCGCGGCCCCAGAGATGATGGCTAGGCTGTTGAACGCTGTGCTAGTGAGTAACCTAATGCCAGATTCACAAAAATACCAGGGTCTTTGATGCCTTGCAGGAGCCTGCTTTTCCATTGCTTCGAACAGAAAGTTAAGCATCGAAACTGAAATTTAGGTATCTGAATATGTTCTTGGACCTTGGATTGAAGCAAGACGCTTAAGCGGTTTTGAATATGATATCTGTAATATGTCCCTTTGCTTCTTGTTTAAATATTTATGGGGTGGGCTTGGGGCAAGGCAAGGGGGTGATAAGGCTGACTGTAAAGTGAGATAGGACATTGGGCTTTCTCTGATGTCATTGCAGATGAGTCACTTCTCCACATTAAGACTAATTTTACAGCGGCTTATGAGCCTTAGCAGCTTTAAAAGAACACTGAAAATATTTTTAAAGCCTTTAAATTGCCTGGGCAAGTTCAGGAGACAGCTTTTTGCTTAGATTTTGTTGATTACTGTTTGGCAGAGAACTGGACACCAAAGGTTTTTGCTTGTGGGTTGTGCCACTAGAAATCCAAATTCCCCCAGTGAGAATATCTGACATCCTCTAGAACATGAGTATTCAGGGAGTTTAAGCTCCAGGAAATCCCTCTTCTGGGGCAGATGAGAAACCCCCAAGTTTGGTGGAAACCCTCCTACATTTGCATGCTCTGAGATTTCTCTCCATAGTTTAAATACTTCTCTGTAGGCACTTCCTTTGGATCATCCAAAGAGGTTAACCTTGGTGGGGAGTCTCCGTCCTCCCACCTGTGCACTATGATCCATTTTTCTGAATGGATAATTAAATGTGCCTTCAAAGAGCGCTGAAGATGGGTAGTGTTGAAGCTTGCTGCTAATTAGCTCTGTGCCATTGCTCCTCGTAACTGTGCAATTGGTATCACTCGCTGATATTGAAAGCAGATACCTGAAGGTGTGGCCTCTGAGTGCCCTAGGCTGTAGCCTAAGAGAGGTTTAATAGGAATATACAGTCAATTGCAGTGTCAGGAAGGCCGGTAAATGAATGTACCTTTTCAGAAAGCATGTTTATATACACAAAAAGTCCTCATGTTTCCTTTTGGTTCCTTTCTTTTTTAATCTTTCAATATATAGGAAACGTAACCAAGTAGGACACAAAGCTTTTTCAGTGCAAACGCCAAATAGAGTGCTTGTTTCAGTTAAATACCTGCCTTGAAAAGCAATAATCTTACATTTAAAAAAAATTACAACGGAGAATGGAGAGCAATGAAAATGCAGAGTCTGGGTCTATTTGTCCCTTCTGAGGGAAAGCTGGGTTATGGAAAACCTTCTAATGAGGTGAATATCTTCTAATGCACATTTGACCTTTCTTTTTTTTTAATACTCAGGCTATTTCTGCAGACTAGTTTAAAATGTTAAATTAAGCTGTGATTGTTTTCTGCCTGTTGGACTTCCCCTTGCAGCTCCAGCCACACCTTACTGCTTAAACTGTCCCGT
This sequence comes from Apaloderma vittatum, assembly GCF_000703405.1. Lineage (NCBI taxonomy): Eukaryota > Metazoa > Chordata > Aves > Trogoniformes > Trogonidae > Apaloderma > Apaloderma vittatum. The sequence continues at coordinate 43,215 of NW_009725727.1, forward strand.
TTGTTGTACTCTGAGCAACATTTTAAAGTAATAATGGCATGCAATATCCCATCCCAAAATATATACCTTTTTTTTTACATGTTCAGGTGCGATAGATGAAAGCTGATTAACGTGTGTCACTGTGGGTCTGTGTCTGTGGTGTACAGTGTGTGATGTTGCAGAATAGAAGTGATACAGTATTTAAAATGGAAATGGTGATATGTTTTGCAGCTGGTACTTGATTTTTGTTATTTTCTAGGAGAATCTGGGGGCATTATGATGCCTCTAAAGTATGCATATTCTAATACATGCTGCGGTGATAATCTCCTCTACCAAAACAAATAACACATATTTGAATACAGAATTCAAAAATTTTATGATTTCTAGGTAAAGTGATTTTCAAATTAGTTTTTAATGAGTTCTAATATTTTAGTACAGCACAAATTTCCAAGTTAGAAGTGCTTTTTTAGATTCTTTTGTTTTTGTTTTAGACAATGGGATACAATATTACTTCATGGGATAACATTTAATTAAAATATACTAATTTATGTATTTGTTTATTAGCTTTATCCCTAAAGCAGCAAAACTCCCTGCGTAATTTTTATGAAAAATGTAAATGAGGACTTTGGCATCACTAATAAAGTGGAATTAGCATACATTTTAAAAATGGCTTGTTTCACTTTGGTAACATTTATAGCAATAACTTTAAAACGCTGCTTTGATCAGGAGCGCAATGAGTCTGCCGCACTAAGGCAGCCAAGGAGTTTCTTCTTTCCCTGGACTAGGTTTTGGCGCTGTGTTTTATTGTACCGTTCAGTTTGGGGGGACCTGTGTGAAGCGCCCCTGGGCTTGTTGCATCCTCTGCCCCTGCCCGTTGATCTGCAGGGCCAGTGGCCGGTGGGAACCTGGCTCGTTCCGACCGAAGGCGTCTCTGGCATCGGCTTTGGCTGAGGCAGGATCAGACCGCTCTGGGAATAACCTTCCATTTTTCTAATTTCCTTTTTAGCTTTATTAGGTTTTACCTGATGAGGTCTTGTCAAAAAGAAAAGTTTCCTCTTATTACTTTCAGCGTATGAAGAGTTGCAAGGCGAAAGCCCAGTCAGTCCAGAGACGGACAAAATTTCCATTGAAGTTTATAGGAATTTTGTCTGAGAATGGATTGTTAAGATCAGGCCTCGAATTTTTATCGTGTGATATAATGCATCACTGCAAGCAGAGTTGCTGGCAATTTGCTAATGAGACTGTTTGTGTTTGAGTTTCTTTGTTGTTTTAATCCTTTTAATAATATTCTGTAACTCTCTGTGGGCTCGATCCTTGGTGTTGGGGGTGGCTGTGCTCCCCTGGGTTGGCTTTGGAAAGCCAAAATCTGCGGCAGTTGGTGGTGCTGGGTGTAGAAAGAAGGGCTGGATGGATTTCCAGTGGTGTTTTGTGCTTGCTTGGGAGTATTTGTATGCATAAATCAGAGAGCAAAAGCAGTATCCCCCTCCTTCTCTCCCAGTTTCCCATCTCTTTCTTAGCCCACTTGTAAGAATAATAAAATTGAAATACAGGAAGGTGAATAGTTTCAGAAATGTTTTGAGAATGCAACGCCAAGTACTAGTTTCAGCGTCTAAAAAACAAACAAAAAAAAAGGTGAAAACTGGTGCTGCTGTGGGCGACATGGGGCTCGATGTGGGCAGCGAGAACACTCGTCCTTCATGTGCTCTCCCACCACTGGCCATGGGACCCCACTGAGACCCCTCCTCTGTGCTCATCGTGGAGGGTCCTTGGCCCCCGGCCCATTTGTGTGAAATGTGGGGGATTGTCTTTGACGCCCTTCCATTTAAACTTCACGAAAAGTTTTAGATGCCCCCCCAGGGTCTCCATCTCCCAGCCCCCATGCCTCCTTCCCCCTCAAACACACTCCGGCCCCTTCCCCTTCATACCCCCCCTCCCTTTGTTACTTATTTGGGTTCACACTTCTTCCCTTCGGTGGGTGCCTTTGCAGGCAGCCTGTGACAGGGCTGTTTGTTAACAAACTGTCAATAAATGTGGTTTGGGGGGGAAAATAGCCCATAGGCTGCTGGGGCTAGCGAGGCGGCAGGAGATAGGGCTGGCTCCAGGGGGGTGGTGGGACATTTGGGACGAGAGGAGGGCTGTCGGCAGCAGAAGAGCCAAGAGCCACGAATAAGGAGCTGCGAAGGGTTTCCAAGTCTGGCTGGAAACCGAGGGATGGCAGAGTTGCCTGGCCTGGGTGTGGGGACAGAGGGATGTGTCTTTGTGCAAACCTTTATCTTGCCCTCTTGGGTGAAGCGAAAGTGGTGCTGATTTGCTGCCTGTCCAGAGCACCTCTGCAGAAAGTAACTGTGCTTTTTAATGTTGTTGTTGTTTTCTTTTTCATCCCTCTTAAATTTTTTCTCTTTTTTTTGGTCAATTATCCACGTCACTGAAATGTTTTAATGAGGAAATCCCGGCTGCGGAAAGGTCCGGAGATGAAAAGCAGAGCTGATTTTAAAAATAACGCCCAGTTTTACTGCGCGGCCAACTCCCAATGCGTTTTGAGATGAAAGGGAAAGAAAAGCTTCACAGCGTTTGAGCAATAAAAGTACTACAAGGAAAAGCTCTTTCATAGTCTTTGGCTGGCATGGCAGGGCGGTACGTATACGGTGGGGAAAACCAAACATGTTCTGCAAAGCAGTGTAGGATGTAAAAAGTAACATAAGCAGAATCAATACTCACCGGGTAGATGTACATACATGTGGCTTGATGTTACATATAGTCATAAGCAGATGTAGGGCATGATTCTTCAGGCATGTTATGCAAATGAGGAACTATTTTATCACGAACAGTTGAGATGATCACAAATTGGACTGATTAAGTACATGGTTAAATCTGAGCAGGGTTTAGTTCACGTACTTATTCCTGTATTCCTATATAAGCCTATATTCCATCAGTGTAAAAACAAATTACCCTAATGTGACATTAATATCTATTTGCTACCATCCGAGATCTTTTAAAACGGTATTTAATTTCTTAATATTCTGAGACTTTTTTCCTTAAAAATTTCATGTATCATTAAAAAAAAGTCTAGTCTAAGTCACAAATGCATCCTTTTTCTCATGTATATTTGATACCAGGCTCCAGTCTAATCTGATAAAGTGCACTTTGCCTGTGGTGTCTTACAATAAGCTGGCTGCATTAGTGCCGGGAAAAATCAATACCGATTTATAATTTACCATCGCAAAAACCTATCACTTTTTATGACCCTCCATCCTGGCTCATTAATATTACATTAAAACACACACACACACCACTGCAACAGGGTGAAATTGTAAGCTTGTCAGGTTTGCAGGCATAAAGAAAGCTTTAATTGGTCTTAGTTTGGGAATTCAGCATTATGTTTTGTTTGTTTATTTTGATTATTATTTTCTTAAAAATCTTCCTTACTTTTGTTGGATTTCTAAAGCATTGATTTCTCAGCCAACACCTTTTAGTTTTCTTTTTTTTTTATGCATGAAGACATGGTTTTTAAATAATAGCTCTTCCTCTAAAATTTCAGCGAGGTTAGGTGAATCGCTCTGAGGCATATGTTGTTTGGGCTTTGCACTGTTGATTAGAGGTGATAAAGTATAACTGGTTCTATCCACAGGTAACATTTATTCTTTCCTCATCGTGATGGGATTTTTGTGTGCTTGTTTGTTTTCCATAAGAGTTCTAGAAGACTGTTTTGAGGCAGAATGTAGAAATCAAATCAGTGTGTCTTGTATCATTTGTCTCATAAAATGTTTTTCTTTCTTGAGTGGGCAAGAGAAAAGTGATTGCATTACTTGTTTTTGGCCCAATCTTGTGAGGTACAAATGGCCCAGTGCAGCTCAGAGCACCAGCATCTCCAGCTGATTTCAGTGGGCTAAGGAATTTCCTCTCTCCAGTGCACAGAGAGAATGAAATGTAAAATGTAGAATCAATGGTGAAATCAATATTTTTCTTACATATTTTAGGAAAAAAAGTGTGTTTTTTTTTAAAAAAAATTCAAAACAAACCAAAACAATACTTTACCTCCTGCAAAGAGAATTAAAACAGTTTCATACTCATATGTTTTTAGACACCAGAACCCCGTATATCTAAATTCTTTCCAGATAATGTCAAAAATAATGATGTCAGTGTTTATATTGGCAATGGAAAGGTGCTCTTTATTTATTTCATACTATTCCCAAAGAGTTTCCAAGGATATATATTTTTTTTTTCTTGTTAATATCCTGGAGATTCCATCCTAAAAACATGGTTCATTCACTTTCCTTCTGCATAAAAGGTTAAGGAATAAATAGGTAAATGGTGTGTAAACACAGAAGTTAAAAAAAGAAAAAAAAAAAATCCCCGGGAAATTCAGTATGTTCTCAAGTGTGCAGTAGATCCACACCATGCAGCAAGTACATGTCGTGATTGGGTTTTTAAAAGACGTTCGCCTCCCTGCTGACTGACAGGGTCTATTGATTTTTTAGGTTTCTGCCGTCATCAGTTTTCAGCCTCGCAGCGGCCATATGTCGAGGTCAGGGCGCGCGGGGGCTCGGGCAGGCAGCCTTCGCCACGTCCCAAAGTGAAGGGCCGCTGAAAGAAAATCAATCATGTCATAAGTGGGAAGCATCAAAAATTTTCCCCCTCTATGGCCAGGGCCCATCAGGCTTTCTCCGCTCCCCAGCGAAGGTTCGGCATCTGTCAAGCCGGGCTGGGTGAAAAGTATTAGAAATGCCAGTTAACCCGTGGTATGGTGCAGCGGAGCCCAGCCGCCTCGGCCTTTGTTTGCCCGGGGAATACAACAAGGTTAGCATTTGCACTTCATTTTTGAGACAAGGGAGCTCCCTCCCCACCCCTGGTTAATCTGCGGGGTGCGCGGTGCCGGCTGGGTTTTTGGCAACCACTGGCGGGACGCGAGGGAGTCACGGGCACGCGTCGGTAAAAATTCACCCACTCACGTGGGTGTTGTACTTTCTTACGTGAAGGCAGCAGAATCTGTTCGTAAGGTCCCCAAATGTGGTTCTGAAATGAAGCATCGCCACAGGAGCACAGCTTTTTTGAGCAGAATGTGTAAGTTTTCATGTTTTGGGGTGCTATGGGGTTTTTTTTGGCTCTTCTGCCCCTCCATTAACAATAAAGCAATTTGCTCCTGGCCTGTCCTCATCTAGATGTTGGTTGACTCTTGTTTCAGAATATCTTCACTGAATTGACAGTAAATATTTCCATTGTTCCGCTAATTGGGGGAAAATATATTTCATGTAGTCTGTGAAAGTATACTGCTGTGCTGTATGATTTTAATCTTTCTCCTCCTTGCTCCATTTAAAATCTATACAATTAGATTGTGCAATTATGCTAAATAATCGATCTTCTGTATCTTGTTTGCGACTTACATGATGCCTCTCACTGAGAGGAAAACATATCTGAGTATGTCCACTAAATTTGAAATACTGATTTGGTAATACACTGGGATATTTAAGATTATGTTGCCCATCTTTCAAGCTTCCTGATTGCTGATCACGTGCTCTGAGGAATATTGTGGTAGGCTATGGATAATAGAATGTGTGTGGATTTATTGTCAAGCAATTAAGCAAAAAAGAGAAAACAAATTTATCAGTACAAGAATGGAAGCATAGCTTCATTGTTTCATTTTTTTAAAATTAATTTTGTTATTATTTCTGGATGAATAGCAGTGTTCCTTTCAGTAAAGGTAGATTTTCTCATTTACTTAAAAAATCCAAACAAAAAACCCATGTATTTCCCACATTTGAGGCTGATTATGTATCCCATTTTCATGTGTGGGTCTTGTTGACTTAGCTGAATAGAAATATCTCTTCCATGAGTGATGCTGCCAGTTTAAGGTCCTGAGGAGTCTCTTCCTATGAGTGTCTATCAGAGGAGCAGCGGCTCCAGAGCTTGTCCCGTGCACAGCAGATGCTCCAGAGGAGATGATGGGATGGGGTCCATGGATGAGGCTGAAGGCTGGGCTGCAGCTCACCACTACAACATTGACTTTCTCTGCCTGATCCGAGATGTGTACTTCCTAATAAATGTTTTAGCTCTCCATGCTCCAGTGATTACACTCTCCATTGAATACAGATAAAAAGACAAAATGTTTCTTTAATCAGTACTGTGATGTGAGACCGTTAAGGTAATAGTGCTTGAAACTATTAGAATCTTGAAGATATTGACTGGCTTGCTTTTGGCGTTGCAATTATAATTGTACTTCTAGGCTGTGTTATATGGTTTTATAGTAGTTGTTCTAACACAGGCGCCTTCCCTGCTCAGTCTTAACTGCAGAGAGATACATAGGGCAAGAAATTTTGCAATCCTGAGCTGCAGGTGCAGCTAGCAGATGACCTAATTGGGACTGATATAATTTGGTTTGAGAGCGTGCAAGGAAATCCAGGTCATTCCTCTGGAATCCACAGTGAATGAGCACAGACAGATTTGAGGGGAAAAAGTGTTTGAAACCTTCCTCAAAGTGTATTTTAAGCTCTTGAAGCGTTATGGGGAACACTGGTGATAAAAGTTCTCTTTTGTGAATTTAAGCCAGTTAGGCTGCATCTGGCCAAAGAAGTCTCCTCGCTGCAGGCGCGTGTTGCCCTGTTCCCTGAGGAGCGAGGGTCTGCAGGTGCAGAGCACTCCAAACTTCACCCACCATCACCAGTTGTCCTGACCTGCGGACGCGGGAGAAGGAAGTCCAAAAGAAACCATGGATGACACAGGCTGACCATCTGCTTAGCACCACCCAGGGAAACTCGCTCCTTCACTACTAGGTGCAGCCTATAAAGTAGTAGCAAACCCTCTGTGGGGAGGGTAAACTTGACACCCTGTGTGAACACACCTTTGCACTGACTCTGGCAGGGTCATTTCCACCAGTGTCTGCCAGCGACTTCCTCCTCACCAGTGGCAATGCACTGATGTGATTGTGCACACATATGGAACTTGCTGTTTGCTGCAGCTGTCTTTGTGCAGCCACAACCAGTTGTTCTTAACCCGTTTCATCATTTCCTCCTGAGGGTTTTGCTGGAGGCTGCCTTTGAAGATGAGTTGGTTAATGTCTCTGGCATTACACTTTGAAGATGTGAAGCACTATGGAAGTGTTGTTGGTATGATGGTTCTTTATCAACCAGAGAATGTTTTGAAGAGCAGGAACAGTCCCTTCCCTCTGACGTGGGCAGGCCACCTTTGCTGTCCGGTCCACCTGATGTAGGTCAGAGGTGGCTTCTGATGGTTCTGCCCAGGGTTGAGCGGGATGCTGGCTGTGTTACTTCGTGCTGGCTGTTCACATTTCTCCTCTTACATCATCAGGCCACAGTATGGACCAGCAGGTGGGCTGGGTTTGCTTGCAGGCCTGCAGGAGAAGACTCAAACAGCCTTTGCTATTTAACCTCAAGATGCTGCTGTTGCAAGCATTCACAGCAATGACCTGCAGTACCTGTCGGCTCTGCAGCTCCTGCTCACCCAAATCAACATTTTTTTCTTTTATTTCCTTCAGAGCTGCATGTTGTAACACCGCAGTCTGCATGAACAGTGCTTTCCACTGAGCAGAGAAATATTCTCCCTATTCTCCTTCAAAATTCTGGACTTCTTCCTCACTGCATCTGCTACCAGGACTGTTGCTCTTCTGTGCCTGAGCATCTCAGTTGTGTGGGCAGCCTCCTGTCTTCTTGTCTCCCTTTTCCATTTCCTTCCCTTCTTCCACTTCTTTTTTTCCTTTTTCCTAATTCTCATTTTTGTCTGAAAAACGTTGCTGCTATATATGCAATAACATGTTCCAAACTTCATTTCAGGCCTATTAAAACAATAAATTCTGATAGTTCCACAGAAGCCGTTTAAAATCTCTTGGGCCAAAAAAAAGTTCTTTTTAACAAAAAAAGTCCCTCAACACGGATTTACAAAATACATTTCAGAACCGTTATGGCCTTCTGGGTAAATAATGTTTATTTAAAAAAAAAAAAAGAGAGAAGTCTTTATAACATGTATTTTAAAAGTGGTTTAAATATGACTTTTTATAGTAGACCATGATGGGTTCTAAAGAGCCATTGTGAGTTATCAGGGAAATCACACCATTGGTTTTTTTTAAATTGTCTTTTTAAATACTCATTCTGTAGTTGTTGCAACTATGATGCATTTCTGGCATGGGGATTTTTTTTTTCTGTGTTATTTCCCCCCCAACTAGCATAAAAGAAATGAACATTTCCAGCTCATCTCTTTCTAAACCAGAATGCGTTGGTCTGTCTTAAATGATCCAACAATTGGAAACTCCACCTTTAGGGTGCAATGTGCTTTTCTAAAATCATTCATTTTAAAGGGCATCTGATGTATAACTCTTCCTCAGCCTTGTCACATGGCATGACATTGCCTATCTTGCAAGAGCTTCGTACAGCAGGTGATGTAATATGCAACATTTTGTTATTTTTGGATTATTTTTGGCATTCATTGAATGGAAGAGACTGAGTAGGGACTTCTGGATTGACAAGCCATTCCCTTGTTAGACAGAGTGTGAAGAAGGACTTAAAGAGCCATCACAACTTCACCAGTTTAGATGTTCACCTGGGAGGCTCTTTCAGCCAGTTTATTGGCACATGCAGACCATGTTATTCTTGTACTCAAAGTCAGGACGATTCAAGGAATGACTGGAGAATGCCTCTTCTCCAGAGCCTATGGTGAAGATCAAAGCAGAGGTGGATATGTCATCTGACTGAATCTTGATTCACTAGAAAACGTGATTTGAGTGCAGATTCTAAGTGTTGCTTTCACTACAGTCAGAGGTGGGACCAGGATGAGCTGAGGGGAAATGCCCGCAGACAGTAGGGAGAGGAGAAAGCTCCTGCCAAAGGCTGTGTGAGTTGTCCTGAGTTACAGAGAAACCACCAGGGTGGTCACTTCCCTCCCAGTACTCCCCAGTGCTCCATGTGAGCACAACGTTTATACAGGATTTTCTGGAGAATCAGACCTGAAGCCTCATGTAACCTTTTTCTTTCCTCTGTAAGTTGACTGAGACTGAGCAGTAACCCTGTTTCTCACCATCCCTCCAGAATCTGTGTCGCATCTTTATTACTTAGTTCAGCCTGAAAATGAAGGGTAAGGATCAAAGGAAGAGTCCGTTTGGAAAAAGTCCTCAGAGAGCTGGAGGAGAAGGGGTAACACTTCCAAATTTTGCTGGGATGAAGTGGCATTGCAAAGAAATTGGTGAAAGTGAAATGATGGTCACGCCTGGGATACCAGATGAGCGTTGAGGCCCTGGTGTGCCAGATACTGCACGAGCAGAGAGAAGGTGCTGCATGAGTCCCAGCAGTGGTGACTGCTGTGTCTTCCAGTGGTGCCACGAAGGGGACTGCAAAGTGTAAGACCAAGACACACAAAAATTACAGAAGACCCATGATCCGTACAAGAATAACTCATGGGGAAAACACGTTATCTTAGTCTACAAGCAACTAACTGTAAAATGAGATAACTGCCCATATGTAATAGAATAGATCGGTGCAATAATGCTAAGGTGTGTGCATTTGAACATATGTTCAAATGTTAATTAATGGACTTATTGCAGATGGATACGTTGGTGGTACAACAGATAACTGGGTTAAAGTTATTCTGTGAAGTAGACTAGTTTTTTCTCAAGGATGTTGGACATGTGTAAAACTGCAGAAAATTAATCTTCCCAAACGCCAACATTAGCAGGGCTGAAAAGAACTGATGGGTGATCAACTAAGGATGTGTGCACCAAAACAGAACAGGATACAAAGAACAATTAAAAATTAGATATATTTTTGCAATTGGTGTAGAAGCAATCACAAAACAATGGAAAAATGTGATGAAATGCAACAGCAGTAAACTTGAAAGGACCCGTTTATAGCTATATAGGAAACAGTGTGATGATGATGCAGAATCTGAACTTTCTATGGAATCAATAAGGAATGTCCAAAATAAAGTTCTGTAAAGTCAGAGACATGTCAAACAGTGCAAGGCTGGGTGCAGTCATCTCATTTTCAGAAAGCTAAACTGAACTGTTGTGCAGCACAGTGAGAAAATTTGAAATAATAGGTTGCTGAGACTGGATTTCCAGGTGAATTGACAGCAGATAATCTACAGTTTGTGACTGTCTTATTTCAGTAGTTCCCTTTGACATGCCAGGTCAAAAATGCAGAGCTCAAGCACTGGCCTTCATGTTGGTCAACAGAAAAATCAGTATATATTGTGTGGTGTTTATTCTGGAGAGAAGATGAAGTTTCAGAGCATCCAAAATATCAGCACATGATGCTTTCCTGCTGCAGTATGTCTTGAAAGGCTACTTTGTCGTAACATCTAAGGATTCCTTGGGGGTCCTGGTAGAGCTGCGGAGCTACAGAGTAGTTGCACTAACTTGTGTGTATGAGTGTGAGCACGTGTGTCTGTAGGTGCATAGGAAAGCTTGAAGAGAAGATGCTGTGTGGTAAAGAATGCCTCAAGGGGACTCTCCTGGTAGATGGGTATGTAAGCAGAAAGCAGCTGGCAAACGTCTTCTGGTAAAAGCCACAGCGTTTGCTCTGTGGCTCAGCACTGACCTCACCTTGGCATCACCCCAGTGCCAACCAGGCTGAGCAGGAGGTCGTTGGGTCTGGCTCTTGACCCACAGAGCACAAACAAAGCCTGACAGCCTGTTTCTGGCAGAAGCTGGGTATGCTAGCAGGTTTCCTCTGCAGAAGGGCTGATTTAACAGTGTTCCCCACTGAACTTCAGAAAACCCGGGTATGTTGCGTGGGACTTGTTTCCACCCATGCCAGGTCTGTTCCCCACAGCTATGGGAGTCATTCTAACTGGTGTCAGGGGATGGAGAGGGAGGGAACGTGGCACCTCTGTGGAGGTTTTGTAGCAGCAGCACTTCTCATGGCATACTCTTGGACTCCAAAAGGCCTTCCACCAGCGATGAGCAACTGAGATTTCACTGGCTGAATTCTTCCTTCCTAAGGGAGGTAGCAGTCAGACCTTGGAGTTTTTTATGTACCTCGCAGTTTCCATCATGCCAACCCACCTGGGAAACACTCTTGAAAGTAACTTCCAGTCGTAGGCAGTGACCGTGGCAGCTGACATGCGATGCAACCACGATCTCTGAAGGATTTTATTTTTTTTTATGAGCCCCTCCGCCTTTGCAGACTAAACTATCACAATAAAACGTAAGACAGGTAATTAATAATTGTGCTAGTGACCTTGAAAATTAATATTGTTTGTTATTCCTGTAAACAAACTGAGTTTCCTTTCCTTATTATATTTTGTCTGGTAATTTGGCATAAACACTCCTTTTCACATAATTTCCCCAGCTGACTTTTGTCTCCTTGGTAATTTCTGGCTTTAATAAAGAAAACCTAATTAAGAAGGAGCTGTTGATTGGTTTGCTAGTGTAATTAACACAGGTGATGCTAATGAGTTTCAATGAAACCAATGGTTTATAGGGAAAAATAAACATAGTTGTGCTGCATATGGTGTGAGTGATATCTGCACTTTGGGAAGATATTATTGTGATTTTCAAGCCTCATGTGAGTGGTTTGTGAACATGGGCGGGGGAGATAAAATGTTTTATAAGATTCATTAGTGGGGTTAGGCCAAGTTGAATAAGCTTCATGGCTCGGGTATATTAAAAATCAGGGTTTTTTTTCCTGACCCCATTAATAGCATGTAAAGTTTTATCTTCCTGAGGGAAGGAAGAAATGTTAACTTTTCCCTGTTTTGTTTGTGTTAAACCTGCAGCACAACCGATGCTCTGCAGTGCTGGGGAGGTCACTAGCCCCCCTAAGCGTGGTGGGGGTGCAAGGGCGAGCCCCACCGCCTGCTCTCTGCACAAAGTAGAGAAGGCTGGGGATAAGGCTTTGTAAAGATCTTTTGGGTTTTGTGATTTCCTTGTTGTCACTTTAGGGAGGGCTCTCAATCTTCGCCCCTCTCCGGCCCCAACTGTGAGAGAATGATTTTGCCTCTTGTATTTAAGTCAATGCAAAATGTGAAATCTTTGTTAGTGTGGGTAATTGTGGTGGGATATTCTGAATTTCTGCTGGAGATACAAATGCTGTAACAGCATGCTGCTACTGTTATTGTGTGGCAGTTTCTTTAGGAGGAGCTGCTTACTTTTGTAATAACATTGACAACATTTTTATAGTTGTTTTGTATTTCTAAGAGTCATTTGTTGATTCCTCATTTAGCTGGCTTCGTTCTGCAAGGTAAAATAGAGCTATGTTTTATACTTCAAGGGTATGCTCTTTTGTTCGTTCCTGTCCTGCCTTTACATCTCCCTTTTATTTGTTTTGGGTTTTTTTCTTTTTTCTTTTCATTTTCATCTCATTTTTCATCATGATGTAGTTAATTCTTTTTTTTCAGCTCATGCTACACTTTGTCTTGTCTATTGCTATGTGACAGAAAAGCCAGAGACATTCCATGTCTGGCAGTACACCTCCAGGGACATCTTTTGAACTCTCATAATTTGTATTTATTGCCACCCACTTTGTAAGTTCACAGTTTAATTTGCCAGCAGTGGCAGTGTTAGGCCGACACAGTAAAACAAGATAACGTTAAAATGTCAGAACGAGAGGGGGCATGAATGATGCATTACCCACTGCTAGAACTTGCACTTGTCATGCCTTTCCACCAAAGTGATGTTAACTACCTTTTGAGAGCCTTATCTGACTGGTATTACTCAGAAATAGGATCATTAGTTCACTGCTCTGATTAGAAGGTTGCTATGGTTGATTAACTCTTCTGGAACTGGGATCACAGTGGGAACATAACATGAATCACACTGGATTATACACCTAGAACTAATTTTATAATTATTTCTTGCATTTATTTATAGTTGTTTACACATGTATTTCTTTAATTCGCTCTTGGGCTGACAGAGCTGAGGGCAGAGGGAAAAAATTGAGTGTATTTTAATGGAAACATTCAAGGTAGATTTCAGTCGAGCTGTTTCTCCTTCAGCACAGTGTGTTAACGGTGACCTATTATGCAAATTACTATAAAATCAGGAAAAACTGCAATTTGATGTGGTTTCTAGAGTTGCACAGTGTTAGTAAAAGCTTCAGCAAAGACTGACAGCCAAAATCAGGCTCTCACGTCAGGTGCAGAGGAATGCTTTCCTTACCAGTATTGGGGGCTGCAGAAAAGCCAACCAGGGTGTGTGGAAAGGGGTCCCTCTAAGAGGAACATCACAAGGACCATCTTGACAGTTGGTGCTGGTTTTCCTACGTGCTTCTGAAGTGCTGCCTTGTGAATGATGTCCTGAATTTGCAAAACAAGCAGAAATTAATGCACTGTGAAAATGTTTTTTTTTCTTTTAAATAATAATAATAATAAAATTTGCTTACAGCAATATTCCCATAACCGAGGTAGGAATTTATCTCTGAATGTTGTTCCTTTGGCTTCCTCACTGTAGGGATTCCTTGCCCATTGTGACCCCAGGTACCATAATGGACAACTCACATTAGTGTTACATTAAAAAAAAAAAAGATCCTTGTGATGTGGACATTAGCAAGGGTGCATTAATAAGAATAATGTCTCCTAGACCAGCAAGTGCATGTGCACAGGCGGCTCTTTATAATTTCAGTTCTTCCTTCTGTATGCAAACAGTTTTCTGCATCAGCCTATCTGATGCAGGCAGCTTCAGACCAAGTTCAGGCAGCACACCTGAAGACCTGACTGAAATACCTAATCCTCTACCAACATTATGCAAAATGGCTCTGATCCAATTGCCTCTGTAGTCAAGGAGAGCTGAATCAGATCCTAAAAGATGAAGGGTCACAATGGTTACAATTTAATTGAGTGAGTAGCATGACTGATTCCTACAGTTACATATCTGAGTAAAGTGAGGAGGCTTTGGACAACAATTAGCTGAAAAATGTGCCTTGAAAAATACAATCACACTTTTGACGGTGAATTTGGAGAGTAGATTTTGGCTGCTGAAGAAGAGATTTTGCTGTACCGATATGGAATAAAGATTCCTTTGTACCAGAAATATGTTTTAATGAAGTTGAGACATCTTGAAGCAGAATTTAGTTGCCTTCTGCCATAGACTGTGTGTGGGTGCGCTAGAGATAAGCCCAAATTTTCTCTCCCTTACTCAATTCTTCCTCAGACAATGATGAAAGAATTACTCAGACTTTTGTCGTGACTTCATGGGGAGTGTTCACAAGAGGACAGTCCTCAGAACTGGATCATAGTTTATAGTTAGCTTTTTCACAGACAGGTATCCACTGCTGTCCTTTTCTTGATGCGTTTAAAAGGCAACCTGGAGATGAATTGACGGTTGCTGGTTCTTTTCTGGCTACATTAAAATCAACCACAGTGTAAATCAATGTTGCGTGTCCGCAAAGGAGCTGGTGTTCTGCAGGGCTCATTGTACTAAGATGAGCTCAAGAGATGGAAAAGCAGATGTAACTTTTACCTGTTGCTAAAACAAGCCCCGTGAGGACAAAGGCACAATTAAAGAGTGGTGCAGCCCATGAGATTTTTCACTGTCGTACTGAGAGTAGGGATGGAGTATAGTCCTGGCTTTATAATCCTAGCACTTCTTGTTTTGAGAGTGGTATTACTGGAGGAGTTGTTTCATGGATTGCATTTGAATGGGAGTATCTATACCAGCTTTTTTTGCATGTACTTGAGCCCATATGATGTAGTTTGGAAGCCTTCCCTCCCTCACACTTTATTTTTAAAAAGAAATATAATCGGTTCTCTTTGGCTTTAAAAATATCTAGGCTGCTTTTTGGTAATGGTGAAGTTGGATATGATCTGAAAAGACCTCTATTTTTATTAAAATTAAATGACTTTCTGAATGACAGTCTTGCATTTTGGATGTGTTTTAAATAAGTGTTGAGAAAAGGCTGTAAGTACAGAGCTGATATGTTAGGCTGACAAGGCAGGCCTGAATTTTTTCTTACAATGGCAGAAGGTTTTTCAGGGACCAGAGGATCTATCTGTCCTTGCAAAACAATTATTGCACCTGAGTAATCAAGCTGCTCAGCAGCCCTTCTCCCTGAGCTACCTTCTTGCTGCACTTTCTGCATTGTGCGAGTGGTCTTGTGTCATATGGAAAGAGAACAAAAAAGAAAGTACCACCAATTTTTTGCCTACCTTTTTTTGCTGTGAGCCAAGGCTTTTGCAGCACCATTAGGATGTAGATTATCATATTTAAAACCTGTGATGACACCATTGTACCCATCTGAATGATTAATCTGCTCATTAAAAGAGTGCCGATGGGCTAGTCTAATTGGAACATGGATCTTCTTAAAGGACGTTGCAGGGTCGGGAATAGGAAATATTACTCATAACATAAAGTAGGGATTAATTATGCTACTAAATACTACTGTGTGAAATTTACATATGGGTCTGGTCATTGGTGAGGGGTTAGGAAAAGTGTAAGCATCCCATTTTTATAACCTTAAAAATGTAGGTGGTACGTCCACGGCAAATCTTAACCCCTTGTCATTTCAAAGGTAAGATTGGCTCAGGTGCCATGGGAGGGGCAGGAACACAGCTTCGTGTCAATTAATTGCTACTGCTTAAATTGAAATGCTTCTCAACATGCGGTTTGCAGCAATGCCTCTAGTACCAGCAATGGTTTCTACCTGTGGATTCCTGCGAAATGCAGCTCTTCATCTGCGCTATCAGAGGGCACGGTGCGGGGGTGCTGGGGGGCAGCGTGGCACAGCGATCGCTGCACGGAGCCCCTTAGACTGCTCTGTGGAATTGCACTGGCTGTGTGAGAGCTTTGGCTGCAGTCTTAGCTTGGAAGTAGGACTAACAGTTTAATTACAAGAAATAGGCATTTTTGCTCCAGTCACTGATGGTAAACTTTGCCTCTTCCCAAGTAATTCTTGGCAGCTGTGGAGGGCAGTATCACTCAGTTGTATGGATGGCTTCTGCTGTGTGTTTTCTGTCTCCCTGCAGCTGCTCTGGGGAGGCTGCATTAGCTATGGAGTTGCAAATGAAGCTCTGCTTTCCCTGACCGGTCTTAGGCCAATGGCGGTGGTAGTCTGTATGCTCTTTCTGGATTAACAGATGTCTCTATCCTATAGTTGCGCTGTCGAGGTGACACCAATACCAGTGCACACAGATTTAGGAGTTGGTGGAGTTTGGATAGGTTGTGAATTAGGAAAAGAAAATAAGAGTGTCACAGATGAAACGTCTGTATTTCAGCCTTAATATAAAGTCTACCTGAGATTTTAATGGGTTATGTCCCCTCTGAAGTAGTGACATGCTATTTTAGTGAGTTTTTGCAGGTAAGATGAAACCAATTCTCCCAAGAAGTCTGTGTTTAAGCTGGGATCCTCTTCCACATCCCATATCTCCTAAATCCCTGGGCAGTTCCTTCTCTACTGTATCTTCCTCGCTGAGTAGTAATCAACACTGCAGTCAGTCCTTTGGAAATCATTTTTTTCCAAGCTGTTATTTCTTAAACCTCACAGGATCACTCTCCCTTTAATATGTGAATATATAATAAGAACTTCCTATAGATCTGAAAAAGAGAGGCAAACCAATATGGCCCATTTCTTTAATGAAAAGCCTTGAATTTAAAGGGCTAACTCTGCTAAAATTAGTTTTGAACCACTTCATCGCATCCTAAACATTGACAGAGTTTAAGGATTGCCCATTAAGAGAAAGCATACTACAATCATCTTTTTCCCCTTTTTTTTTTTTTCTCTTCCCTAGCCAATTTTAACCATGATATTTCAATGTCCTATGAGTGTTAAAGATCCAGCAAACTTTTACTTAAAGGTGAAATTTCAATGAAATTTGAAGGGGTCTGCTGACTGAGTGGGGGTTGTTCATGCATTTGAGGAAGAGTCTGGATATATGTAGTTAAACCTATAAGCATCTCTGTGTAATTCATTACTCAAGGATCTGGATAAACATCCAGTATATAAGACAGTATTCACAATGATAAAACTTGGGATGACTCTTCCAGTTTTACAGCTGGAGGAAATGAAGCATGGCATGGCAGGGCTCGTATCACTTGTATGAGGTTACAGAGGAGTCTGTGGCAGAGCTGTGAAAGGTGAATCTGGCTATCAAGCATCTGTGCATACTTGGTGAGCTGCCTTCCCTCTCTAGAGCTACACGAGCATTTAAGTGTTTTGTTGGACAGGGGCCTAGATTCTTTTAGTGTTTGTTTTGAGTGCTCTCGATTATTTTAAAGCACTTTCCCCTGCTAATTTACAGGTCTGTTCTTGATG
The DNA here is from genome assembly GCF_000703405.1 of Apaloderma vittatum. Classification (NCBI taxonomy): domain Eukaryota; kingdom Metazoa; phylum Chordata; class Aves; order Trogoniformes; family Trogonidae; genus Apaloderma; species Apaloderma vittatum. The sequence continues at coordinate 60,380 of NW_009725727.1, forward strand.
TCTGCTATGAAAAGTTCTACCTTATGGAAAGGGCTTCTGTATATCATAAGACACTAAAAGACCTTTGGGATCCACTTTCTGATAAAAACTCTTGAGGATGGAGCAAAGGAATGGTTCATTTGTCAATTAGCATAGGCAGAGTGTCCCCTAAAATGATTTTTGCCCTTACCTAGATACTCCAGGGGCTGGTTCTGCCCAAAGACACAGATCGCAGAGGCAGGGATCCAGCCAGCTAGCCAGATGGCCAGGATTCACTGAGCATGCTTGTGGTGCAGAGCCTCCAAAGACTCTGGCAGCCCGCCAGTGGATATATATAGCAATTTGCTTGGGGGATGGAGACGGGGGAATACCAAGCTGCTTATTGGCCATCAGAGTGGGAGCTGTTAAAAAATATTGGCTCCATAATTGCATTTGGCCTCCCCAGTGGCAGAGGCTGTAATCTCTGTGGAAGCTATTTTCAGGGGTTTTTTTGGTCATTTTTTTCAATAGAAGAGCCATTAGAAGAAAAAGGTGAGGGGTTTTCTTTAAAAATAGTGTCTGCTGGGATGTTGTAAGTGATGGTTGGCAAAGTGATCCTTGTATGCCAGGATTCTTCTGTAAATAATGAGATCACTTGGATCAGCATGGGAAAATGGGATAATCCACTTCTATAGTAAGTGAAAGCTCTGATACAAAGCATGAGCGAGCTTGTGAAGTATGTCACTGTATGTTTAGCCTCTATGCCTATAATAACCTTGTACTTGTTTCCTAATAGTTGTAAAAAATACACTAATGCTAAAACCAAGTGCCCTTGCCACATTTGTCAGTGTTTCAGTGACCCCGATATCATTGATTTTTGGCTATGGACAAAGAAACTTTTTTTTTCCCTTCTTTTTCTCTTATGTGTCTGCCTTCCTGGTTTTCAGTATTATTACTTTTTTATTTTAATAATGCCTATATGAAACAGAGGCTGCATGTATTGATGGGCTATGTTGTTGACAATGTTGTTTACATATTTAGAGTGATGCCGCCCCTCAAGCTGCTACAAGCTTATCAAATCACTTTAGCTCCCATGCTACCATCAGCATTAGTCCAAATCTGTCAAAACTGGCAACCTTCAGTGTTTGTTTGAAAAGACGGTTAACAGGCTTGAGTGTCGTCAGAATTGCAAGGCATAAGCAAATAAGATTACTGCACAGAGTGTGTTGTTAGGTGCATTAAATGAATGGATCACATAGGCTGTGCCTTAAATTCGTGGAATGTTTTATTATTAATGATGCTCCCATGTGCTTTTTGGTTTTCAGGAAAATGGTTTTCAAGTTTTCTCTCCCATAACTTTCTGAATGGATAGATATGCCTGCATTTGTGGATAATAGAAATAACTACCTCTTTTTTCACTGTAAATGAAAACCACCACCTTTTCAGCACTATGAAGACAGGAATCTCATGAGAGGAAATGGTTAAAATTATAGATAAAATAAGTTAGGCTAGGGTTAAATAAAAAATAGTGTATCCCTGACAAGGACCCAATTTAAAGCAAAAAGTTTAACTCCCATACTGCACTAAACCCAGACAAAATAGCTTCCGTGGCCTTTGTGTGACGTGGAAGGTGAACATAGAGCATCTTCTGTGATATTGCCCTCTTTGGCTTACAAAGTGTATTAAGTTACGTGAATGGAGAAAGTTTTGAAACAGGCCTTAGAGTTTGACATAATATCTCTCAGTTGGAACCGGTGCTTATTACAGTGAATACCTTTTTTTTTTTCTTCTTTTTTTTTCATGTCCATAAAAGCGACTGGGTGACTGTTAGCGAAGCCGTGATATTGGCAGTCTGTGCCTTGACCTGGGATCTGATACTCTTCCCAGGGGTTCTTGCTTAGGAATGCTTACGGCAGCAATGCTGCTAATCACAAACGAAGAGGCAAAACACCGCTGGCTTTTGTCTCGATGTTAATCAAAAAGTAGTCTGGAGGGCTATGTGGACTGCCTTGTCCCGGAATGGTGGGGAAGTCATCTGTCATGGCATTAAAAATGTTGGCAACATGAAGGTGATCTGAACTCTGTGTGATGTAGGCATCATCCCATGGCTGATCTCTGAATTTAAAGGTGTGGCAAAGCAATCGGCGCCACAAATTAGAGTCATCCGATTTGCATAGATTAACGAGGGAAGGTTGTAGCCTGGTGACAGGTCAGGGGTGCCCCTAGGGATTTGAAGAAAAACTTTGATTCTTCCTTTTTTTCCTTTCCATGAAGTAATCGTGCTGTTCTATTGTAAGAGGAGCTCTGTTACTTATAAAGGAAAGCTTGTCATTTAAATTCATCCAAGTTAGGACACCACTGAGCACTGTCAGATGTCAATCACAATACAGCAGGGAAATGTTTTTCAACAGATTTCTACCTTCATTTTTCCATAACACAGAGCGGTGGCATAAAGGGGGTCTCTGAAAGTACTTCTTAAGGTTAGATTTTATTTCTTTTCATCTGCAAAGGACTGTTTTTGAAGGTATGTAGTAAAGAATCATGGTCATTTCTGTGACAGGGAGGGAGGAGAGTGAGGTGAATGTTGTTTATAATATCTTTTCCATTTGGGAGATGTTAGTGGAAGGTTTTTTGTGTGTGCTGAAGCCGACATTCTTTCTCACTGGAATTGTTGATTGTGTCTCCTCGGCAGAAGTTGCTTTGAAATATTTTGGCTCGAGACTTGGGGTCTGTTCTTTTCACCAAACCTCTTTCACCTCTGTGCTGCTGTCCTACATTTTTTTCCAAGCCTTGTGGAGATTGAATGTTCGCCCTACCTGACATCTGCTCAGGAATGAGATTTTGTACTCTGGCCAGTTCTGGCAGAAGCATCAATTTGATGCCCTTGTCATTGGTTTCACAAGGAAGCTGGGGACTGCATGATTTTTAGCACTGAGCTCCAGTGACCTGCTGAGCTTAACTGTTGCTGTATGGGGCTGGTGGATTTGGTGGTGCTAGACTGGCAAAGGATTTGCCAGGGATTTTTGGATCAGGGCGATTCCTTCTTTATGTGCTCTTTATTTTTGCATCTCTTTAGTATGTTTATTTTGATCTGAATTTTCTCAGTATCTATAATAATCATCCAAAATCACAACAGTACCCTCTGAGAAAAAAAAATTCTCTTTGGGCTGCCACGTGCCCTAAAATTCATCATCCTACTTTGCTATTCTTGAAGATCCTGCTGTTCTTGAAGATCCTGGTTCATCTGACGGCCACTGTGTAGGTCAGGGCTTTTTTCTCTTGGAAGTGACATAAGACCACGCTGGCATCTGCCCCTAGGAACAAGAGAGGAGGACTGTGTCCATACGGCTCCCAGTCATGTTAAGCAAAGAACAGATGCTGGACTTGCAAGCAGCTTGGTGGCTGAAGACCAACTACAGGGGAGCTTCTGGCAGCTACTGGGACCGATGGTGCCAGTAGGCGTCACTACTGTCAGTCAATGGCCATGTCTGCAGAGCACCGTCATTCACTGGTGGGCACTTTTTGCTCCAAGAGTCACTAACTGAAACACCTCCCTGGTAAGGAGTAAAGAAAGAGATACACATAAATATAACCTGCTGTTTAAAATATTATTGCAAGCATATGTGTATTTTTTTACATTATTTTTTTTTTTTACCCATTTGATTCCTTCCAGATCCTGCCTAAGTCCTTTTTTTTTGGCCTTAAGTAAACCTATGTGTTTGTTTAGTTATGGAAGGATTTTAGACTTGCAAGACTTGGGATCAACCATGCATTGATCTAAACATTTACTGAGTAGCAGGCAGTTGGACACAGAATACTCTGAGAAAATGATGTTTAATCATGTGGAAAATTTTGCCATTTGCATCAGCACAATGATACATAGATAAGTGTGCTTTCAGTTCCTCAAACAAAATAAATACTGTAACTAAATGCTTTATGAAGATGAACATCAAATTGTACACAACTTCACTGTAAAGGCATTAGAAAAAAACACTGTGAAAATCCCCTATTATGCAAAAAGGTGCATGCAATATTTCCTGAGTAAAATGAGATACAGTAAGAGGTATAACTTTATGGCTCATTTTTTTTCTCCATTAGCTTTTTGTTTACAGAAATTAGGTGAAGTACCCAAGCATAAATCTGCTTGGAAATGAAACAGCACTTGGAATCAGTAGAATTTGTAAAGGAGTATCTTAAATTTAAAGAGGTGAGTAGTCTCCTTGACTCACAAACTTAAAGACAGGCATGTCTTAATAATTGTACCGCACCTTGCTGAATGCATGTCCAAAATTCCAATTTTAGCTCCCTGCTATCCAGTCCAGTGCAATCCAAGGTCTTTCACAACTCTTTGTGGTGGGCTGATAGCTCTTAATGTATTTTATTTCAGGGACTGACTTCTAAAAAAAAAAAAAAAGTTTATGAAATGATAAATCATATACTATACTGTAACAGTAGCCTAGGAACACTGGGAAGAGATTTGTTTTCACAGAGTATCTTTGTAGGGACAAATTCTGCTCCATGGAGTAAACCTGCTTTGACACTGTCAGAGAGAAGTGCTGTCTCTATTTAAAATAATAGTGTTGGATCAGTGTTAGGAAGAGTAGTATTGAGTCATAAAAACTAATTATCACTGTTCAAAACATTCTCAAATACACTTAAGTGGAGGTTTGTTGCATAAACATACAATTACAGAAAGAATTTGTGATGGATGCAGGAATACGCAGCTCACAGACTTACTGTTTACTGGTGCAGTTAACAGATGGGTAGGCCAACTGATTCACAGATGTGCAGCTTATAAATATAAACTAACGTCTTACTAGTGATGTATATCTGCAAGTGGCGACAAATTACTTTCTCTTTAACTCTTGGCTGTATAGTGGGGTAGATTTTAATACTACAGTAACTGTCCTTAGAGCTGGTGATGAATGATTAACAAAAATACACTGCACTTGCTTGGTCTTTGGGGTACGCTGCTACAAAGTTCTGGAAGGACTAGTCTTCAACATATATTAGTGTCCTTTTTTTCAGGAAACGTACGAATCTTGTATTCTGAAGCACATCTCGGATATTTTAACTAATGCACTCTTAGCAGATGCCGACAAAGACCACATCACTTTTTGTCCTTCAGGAGATGAGGGCAGTGGAACAGGAAGGGAAACGAATTTTTCCATGTTCCAAAATATAATGTTTCTCTTGGTTAATAAACGCTTATTCAACTACAAACCAATGTACTGATGAAAATACAGAGTTAAGGGGGTGGGCTGCATTCCATTGTTATATTTGCTTTTTAAATAATTTAGTTGCAAAAAAATCTGAAGGCTGTTTTAGCAGTAATTAATTATTCATTAATGACATGCTAATTGCATGCTACTTTTGAATATTTAACAAAATGCAAAAACAAGCACTGTAGTTACGTTTTTAATGTAGGAAGATTTTTTTACTATATTACCTCTTTTGTGGAAAAAATAGACCTCTTTTTCGATGGACTAGGGAAAGTCATAGTAGTGGCCTACTTTCTATTCACTATCTTCAGTCACTCTTTGTACAGTGGAATATAATGTCCTTATCTAGACTTAACAATTGACAGGGTGGCAATCCCTTGACTTTTGTCCAAATGATTTCTCAACAAAAATGGGTTAATTATCGCTCTCCGTAGCTTTTTGAATAACAAAAGGCCACGGTTCCTTTTCTTCTTTTCTTTCCTATTTACTGTATGGAAGCCTTTGAAATGCGATAGTTTAATCGGTGACACCTTCTAACCGGGGATTTCTGAGTGCTGGAGCTCTCTGCAATGGGCTCATATTGCTGTGTGTGAACATTACCATGATTAGGAGATATGACCTTTATTATGCCGAAGCCACCCTGGACTTTAAGGATGAAAATAAAACCTCTCGAAACCTCTCCATGCGCTGAAGTAGGTTTGGATTGTTTCACCTCATAAAAGCCAAGCTGTGTGCTAACAATGCCCTTTTAATACACAGACTCTCTGAGCTACACTCTCTTGACCAGCTTGTTAAAAATATTAATTGTTAGCTACACCTCACAACCGTTTTTTGCTGAGTGTGTTTAAGTGAGCCATGCTAGAACTTTTCAAATCCTTCTCTCTGAGATCCAGGTTGGAGGTTTTGCTATTACGCAACAGACTAGCTATTTCCTTTCAAATGTTTTGTTGGGGGTTCATGGGTGCAAAATGAAACGCAAATAGTCAACAGAATTTAAAGTCTCTGTCCTTGTTTCTGCTCTACTCTGTAATTCCTCAGCGGGAAGATAAGTGGCATAGGCACTACTCTAATTTGCATCCTATAGCCTAGATTTTGTTCTCCTTTCTAATTAGTTGGTAACTCCCATTAACGTTAATAGTACTTACAAATATGCATCAGTGAGAGAATAGATCCCAGTAAATCTGAGCATTATTAGGGCGATACAAAATTAGCATGTAGTATACTTCAAGCTCATGCTGAATTTTATAGCTTGGCTGGCTATAAAGGAGTAGAAATGAATTCAGTGACAAGATGAGGGAAAAACAGAAGTACTTAACTAGAAGAAATAGGAATGCTCATGCATCCTGCATATGATTGTCTTCCCAAATACTCCTTCAACTGAAGTAATGTAATTGTTTCAGAGCTGGCTCTCATCTCCCTCCCTCTTTGTTCTCTTTGGAGGATTCTTCTGGCATTTATAGAAAAACTGTAACTGCAGACAGGCTGGGCTTTAGTAGATCTGACTCTGAACTTGTTTTCTGTACTCCTACTACAGAGAAGGAGGGGCCAGGCAGGCTCTTCACCTCTTGGATGTTCCTTTTGCATTTATAAGACTGAATCCAACGGCAGAGAAACCCAGAAGTAATATAATTTATTACTTGGGTATTCTTCCTTCAGTCTTCTGGAAGAAGCATTTGCCCTGTGTATGCCTGAAAGCACATGGGTTATAAAGTTGGGAAATACACGGCAATGAGCTGGGGAGGAAAGCTGAGTTGTGCTCAGATGCTTTGACAAGCACCATCACTACCAGCCACAGCATCTGCTCTCCAGGTGGGGTAACAATTCAATGAACTATTAACCTGAGAGCTAAACTTTGCAAGATGTCCTAGTGATTCCACAGCTACTGATGACTGGTGTGAAGGATAGGCTCCCTCATTTCAGAGCACAGAGAGGCATTTGCAACACATTAGATCCCCAAACATTAAATAGAAGCAAGGCACAGAGCTTTACTTTGAAAATAGCTGAAAATTTACCTAGCTGTGTAGCTCTTTATGCAAAAGTGGCAGAGGAACGGTTGGTCATTAGGGTAAGATCTGCTCATTGCAAGGTGTGAGCCATTCACGGAGTAACAAGTGCAGTCGGGCCTCTGTGTTCACCACCTGGGATGGGACACGGATCCACTTGAAGGGACGGCCATGTTCCGAGGAGTAGTTTCCTGTTCTTTCTTTTTTTTAATTAGAGATAACCTATTTTTGGCTGCACAAAACCAGCTCCTATGTTACGTTTCTTCATCCTGTGGTTAGTGGTCAAAATGTTAGCGTAATGCATATAAAACATGTGGAAATTTATGCAGATGAATTAGGGTCATAGTAGAGAGAGCAATGATGCATTATCCCAGACAAAGTATTCCCAGTCTGCCCTGTTGTTATTATTTATTATTTGACATCACCAAAGGTACAATTTTTATGCTGTTTAGGCACTTTACATTGCAGATAAAAAGATACGATCCCTGCTTTGGATAGAGGATAACAAATTAATTTTAGACATGACAGAGCAAGGAGAGGAAGGGTGTAAGAGGGTGAGAGGAGTAAGTGTTAGAGGTAGTGTGAAGCCTGTGCATAGCATGAAGGAGCAGTGGGTTTTAAACTCGGAATGTTGTACAGGGTAGAAGTGAATCTTTGCTGAGGATAGTGTGGTATCCGATGTCTTCAGGGGTGGACAGGAAAGATGGTCTGTGCTGCTGATATGCTGTGGCAGGAAAAGCAGAAGTGGACTGAGGGCACGTCCTGACTAGTGTCACTGGTATAAAGCACCTTAAAGACTACCCCAGCCAAACGCAGGCTTGGTGGGAGAGCACGATTTCCCCAGTCACAGAATCACAGAATGTTAGGGGTTGGAAGGGACCTCTGAAGATCATCTAGTCCAGCCTTCATCCCAGCATACCTAACAACTACACTCAGCCCTGAGGATGTCAGGCCTCACGCTGACAGAGCGCCAGAAAGTTATTTTGGATGCAAATGGAGGCAGAACCCCTTTTTGCAAGGCCCAGTGCAGTGCCACCCAGCACCACGTCTGAGTGCGCTGCCCTCGTGCTGCGCTTGCACTGTGTGTCAGCCCGGTGCAAAGGGAGCTTTTTTACCACTTCCACCCACTCGCTTCTGGTTTCTGAATGAATTACACCTGATGCGTAATTTACAATGATGCATCGGTTACAGAGCTCCTCCCATCACTCCATAACACCTTTCTGCCACCGGCTTGAACGTTTAAGGCCAAGAGATGCTTTGGTTGCACAGGTGCAAAGGCAAAGAGAACCTGGTCAGCCTTGTCTTGTGAGGATACTTTTGTTGCAAATGTGACTTTTAATACCAAATGGCAATTAAATGCCAGGTTTGGGTTTCCGCCTGCAATTAAGAGTTTGGATTATGAATTTATATTTGAGAGAATTCATGGTATTAAATATAATAAATTAAGTGAGGGGAAGGAGAAGGAAATGAGGGCAGAAAAA
>NW_009725727.1:69271-78357 GCF_000703405.1 Apaloderma vittatum
TGCTGATACTATTTATAATGCACACATGCAAGCACAAGGTGTATATATAGGTAGTGTGTAGCTTATATTACAGTGTTTCATTTCTTTTTAAAACTGTATTCACCTAGTGGGAAAAATTATACAAATAAGTCATTTCAAGTCACTGAAGCATGATGTATATTTGTAAGAGTTATTTATCAGTATTGCATGTTCAGTTTAAAATAAAATCCGCTATTTTGTTAAACTACAAAAGTTACGTGGTTGCAGTGTTACCAATACTTATTTATGAAAGATAGTTTCTAGTCTTTATAGTTCAGGAAAAAAAATACCTTGGGAATCATGTTATTTAATATTGGAAAAGCCTTCCGCAAACTTTTGCTTTTAACATTACACGATTTTTAAAACCACCTCATTACGGATAAGTAGTGTTTTCACAGTGCGCCTGGAGTCTGAGGTATGGGGATTAGTAACATAGCTGTATTAGGTGGATAACTGATAGAACATAGTAATTTTTTTAATTTGTCTTACATATAGTAAGGTTAATGTGAGTGGAAACTGTGGAACATGGTTATAGTATAAGTGTAACACATCTTAAAGTTTGAAAAAATAAAAAAGAAGAATAAAACATGGATACCGAATACATCGTAATGTATATTTCATATTAGAAAACTTTTGCCATCTAGAGTAATTTGAATTTCTTAATGTTGCATCCTTTGATATTTTGATTAAATTCTATATTCCTGGCCTACAGACTAGCTTTTCCTAGATGAAGTGACACAAGACAGAGGCAAACAGCACCTTCTATATTAAGATTCAACTTTGAATATGAACCCAATGCCAATAAAATTGAAATAATATCAGACGACGTAACATTTTACAGATCAGTAAAAATCTCCTCGTGCAAATGGCATCCTGTCTTTTGCAAGCATGAAAACACATGACAGGAAGTTGAGAGAAAATACAACTTGAAAATGAGCGACAGGAAATTAAGACACGAAGCAATTAGGTGGGAGCCAGCCACACACTCGTCTACCCTGGGACTAGCTTGTGACATTGTTTTGATGGGTGGGTCTGAACTTCAAAAAAGACTCGCCACCCGTGGCCGGTACCATATTGTTTTAAGAGCTGTGCGTTGCTGAGCATATGTCTGATACTGTTGCCCTCTGGGAGTGGGGTTGTAAGAGTTCCAACAGGAATTGAGGAATTGTTGGTTCCAGAGATCCTTGGAAAGGCTGGACTCAACTGTGTGAGGGCTGACTGAAAACCAAGAATTCGAGTCTGCACAAATGTGAAGCTTTCCCATTTAATTTTCTTCTACTTCCAGAGGAAAACAAGCCTTAAATAAGCTTACTTATTTAAATGGAAAAATAATTTCAAGACTAAATGATTCCTCTGTAGCGGAAAACTGCTCTGGTGCAGAATTCATCATGGTTCTAGTGTTCGCTCTGCTTAAGATCAAGGATTTGAGCCTAGGTTTAAAATATTTTAGACTAGGTTCCTCAACCCAATAACTCCTTTAGGTGAGTGTCCTCGTTTTGCCTTGATGATCTACTTTGGGTCCAAAGTGAATGAAAAATTCATAGAAATACTTGTAAGAAGTGACACCAATGAGAAATCTTCATTCCTCGGTGTAAAATGTGCTGCTGAAAACTTCACACTGGAGAATCTGTCCCTGACCTGTGTTGAATATCTTGAACACATTGAATGACTGTTGACATTCCCACTGACTTCAGCAGTACTGTGTCTCTATTGTGAGGCAATTCTGTGCCCTAACTGGGTCTCTGGGTCCATGGTACAGTATGTTCTGTGCATAAGTCAGAATAAAACCTCAACACTCATTGGTTTGCTATGGACAAGTGTAGGAGCAGCAGAACACTCCTACAAGTCTTTAATCCTGGGGACTGGGGAGCAAGGACTGTAGACTTTGTCTTTCCACAGCTGGGATGTAGACACTGTGTGGATCCTGCAGGATGTGTCAGCTCTGCAGTGCTGCGTGACCACTGAACTGTGGTCAGAGATGATAAGGATAAACGTTACCATTGTTCCCTGAGAGCTGCTCCTGGCAGCTCCAATATTGCTTAAGGGTTCACATATTGATGCCTCCATTTTCATGAAACTGCTACTTTTACAGCTGTGTTTTATTTTTTTAATTGTAAAAGAAGCCTACAAATTCAAGTAGTATCACCAAAGAAAAAAATTAATGTCTACAAGTCTGCAGCTTATCTGGTACTTTATCTATTTTTCCCTTGAATATCATTGAAAATTTGTGTCACTTGTCTCTTATCTCTCTTCAATTTGCCAGTATCTCTTGTCTAATCTTGCTGTCCAGAGAACACGGTGCTGTAGGTGCGCACCCGTGAGTGCCATTTGATCACCGCACGCCACCTTTGCACATCTGGCTCCAACTCACTGATCATTTTGTAGCAATATCACAGGTTTAATTTGCTGTCCATAAGCAGTACGGTGATCTTACAGCATCTCAGAAGTTCCCCTGGAAGTCATCATGTTGACAGTCATTCTGGGTAGGGACATCTGGGTGCACACATGCATCAATGCCGCTTCAGAAAATGTCATGATACTTAACATACTCGATGTATTTACTGGCTGCTATCAAGGGCTGCCACAGATAGCTTCTAGTTACAGGTACCATGATCTAGTGTTGTGCTTCTCTTCGTATTTCCTTCTCCACATCTGCCTTACTGTCATCATTTAGAGTTGTTGCTAATGGAAATCAGATACTTTTCAGGAGAGTACGGGGATGGATTGGCACAGAATGAGCACTTAAGAATTTAGAGTAAGGCTCTTCCCACAGTTGTCATAGCCTCCTGTGTTACAGTATGTGATGTAAGCTCACATTTGAGACTGCAGTGTGTCAAATATAAGCTAAGGAAAGAACAGAACCAGAATTGGCTGCCTTTGATTTTTGCTACAGAGGTGGATTCACTCACATGAGCAGCATGATATGCTAGAAGCTGGTTACAAATGACTAAACTTCTGTCTCTTTGAAGATGTGGTTTGGACACCCCAGTGACGCTGCCTCCAGTGGTGCTTTCCTCTTGCAGTAACTAAACAGAAGCGTCATTTTTCTCAGAGAACCTGAATGTGTCTATAATCATATGAGAAGAAAAAAAAAGAAACCCACTGGGGCATTTTCTTGGTCGACATCTCATGTTTGCACTCAGGCTGAAATCCTGCCTCCTCCATGACCCAAGGTTACTCTGTGTGTGGGCGAAGAGCTAACCACAATGAATGCATCTCTGCGCTGTGCAGCCTGCACAGCGATGCTTCTCCTCTTCTCAGTAGGGTGGAGGAGACAGGCAGACATGGGGCTGGAGGAGAATCAGGCAACGGCTAGAGGGCACTTAGCTCTTCAGAGGTGGTGAAGCTCTCTTAGGTGTCTGTGGATGTGAGAAGCACCTTTGCTCCACCAGGTTTTGTGCCATGTGAGAGAGGGAACCCTTCTCCAGACTGTACCTGAGAGGCTGAGCACGACTTAAATACAATAAGCAAGTTTTTGTCATGGGGTTTTAAAGACCCTTGGAGACGCCCTTGAAACCTGTTTGTGATATGACGCTGTTCTTGTCGCTTTTATCAGCAGCACCCTGAAACAGAGGAGCTGAGCGCCCATTAAGAGCAAGGGCATGGTTTGGATTGGCTGGAGCAGTATTTCCCTGAAGTATTTCATCTTGTCTTCTATTCAAGAGTATGGGGCTGTCCTCTTTTGTAAAGGTGATTTACCTTGAAGCATGGGCTCATCAGCAATGTTGAAGTGCAGGGAGGCCACACACATTTGATGTGGAGGAAAATTGCTAAAAGCTGTTAGGCTGCTGATCAGTGACTTAAGAGACTCCTCTTCAAAGTCTTGCTTTCCCAGGATGCCTTATTTTATGTGGTTTCCTTGGCCCTTGGTTTCTTATCAGTAAAATGGGAAGAGTTAGCCCTCCCTTACTAGTTGTAGTCTACTAAAATCAGCAGTGGCACTGCTGATAAGCAGAGCTAGTGAGAAAATTTTAAGCACCACAAGAAGAGCAGATGGGGACATCATCCAGCTTTCAAGAAAAACGTATCAGAGGTTGGATGTCAAGGTGCTTGGGTCCGGGAGGGTAACCGCAATCTGAAGAGTGCAGATAGAGGGTAGAATGGGATGTCTGTTTGCACTTGGAAGGCTGATGCCAGGATGAGCACCTCAAGAAGAGGGCTCCTGCTGTAGAGCAAGACAGCTCCAAGCTTTGATTTCAGACCAGGAGACAGCATTTTAGAGATGCAAACTTTTGGAAATGCAAACTGTTAGCTTTTACACGTAGCTCCTTCCCAGCATTTTGTGCGAGATGGGATAAAGTTCTGTGTCATTTTTTTGTATTTGTAGAGAAGCTGGATTTTTGTATGAAAAGATGCCTGTGATTTCAGACAAAATATAGATCCTGAAGCGGCTGATCTGCAGAAAGAAACTAATGCCTGCTTTAAAAAACATACAATTTAGGCAACCCAACCTATTGACCTTCTAACTTTGGACTGCCAAGACTGCTTGCTCGGTACATCTGTTTCTCTATGTTTTTGCCTGTAATTATGTTGTCCTCTGCAGTTACGATAGTGGTTTATCCTGCTTTAGAAATGTTATGTTTTGAGGTTAACTTTCCCAGGGGGTATGTTTCTTTCTTTCTTTTTCCTTTTCTTCGTTTTGTCAAAGCAAACAAAACATAAAATCCCACTCGGGAAACAGAAGCCAGGAAGAAACCTATTAGAAAGAGTTAAAGCACCTTGCACTGAGGGGACGCGTCTGTCAATGGGAAATACTGTATAATGTGGTTACTTGAAAATGGCAAATAGTCCTGCATCTTATTGAATGAAAAAGGACAAATGTCACAGAGCCTGATGGAAAAATAAAGATAAGGTTAGGGGTCATGTGACCCAGACATGTCCCCTGCTGTCCATATGAAGGGCAGCTCTCTCTGCATCTTGCTGCGATTCCTGCTTTTTGCTCTGTGTGGACAAAATGATGATTTATGGCCCCTGCTGTGGGGGTGGGTAGGTGAGTTTGCAGGTAATTTCTAATTCCCTGCTCCTGTCTGTAAGGCAAAAATTCTCTTCATGTCTTACGAACAAGCTGTAATAGTTGGATGATGCCACGGTAGATATTATTTGTAAAAATCACTTTTGGGACTGTTTATTCCTCATTAAAAGTCTAGTTCTGCCCCGTTGAAATTGACAGGAGTTTTGCCATTGAGAGATGAGACTCTTTTAACCCCAGCATATTCTGATGCATTACACTGCAGTGTTAGCAAATACAAGGGGTAGTAACTGGGAAGTCATTGGCTTTGTACTCTAAGATGCGAATCATATTGTCAGGATGAAGCATCACTCTGCAACGTCCGAATGCTGTGCTCCTCGGGTTGTCCAGAGGCCACGTGCTGACTGACAGATGCAAATGGCCCTGGCCAGCATTGTCACCTTGTAGGGAAGGGCCAAAGGACGAGGTGAATTCGGTGGCTTTATGGTGGTTGAGGGCATTCTCCCTTAAGCCAGATGGAAAGCAATACAGTATGGGCCAGATGTTTAAAAAGGGATCTGACTAAAGACCAAAGCTCTGAATGGCAGCTCTCAATTTGAACTGTAAGTAAAGATTTCCAGTATTAAGCCTGCATATAGTTCACTTAGCAACTGAGCAGTGGCCAAATGCTCTTTATTGGAAACACTGGACTTTTGCCACTGAAAAATATTTGTGGTGCTTTGGCTTTCTGAATAATCTGAAGTTTGTTTGGTTTTGCCTCATTTGACTTTTAAAAAAATAATTCTTGGAAACAAACTGAATTTTTTAAAATTAATTTTATTTAAACTGAAACAAATTATTCTCTCCATTCTTCATGGAAGAAAAGGGACACTTTTCCCATCAAGATCATTTCTCTAGTTTTTTAGTTTCATGCTATTCTAAATAAGGAAAAGTTTGTAATCTTTGTACCGTAGTAGCTTAAAAAGAACATATTCACTGAAAATATGAGCTATATTTTTACTAGACTTAGTATTGACATTTACCTAGTTCCTTATTTTTTAGTATACAAGAACAGAAAAGTAACATTTTGAACTTCTTCTTAATCATGAGTGAAATTTTGGGGGTGAAGCGGGTTGCCAGGAAGTACTGTGGTCTATATTATCTTCTGAATAAAGCTGAATGTCCTCATCTTTAGGACAGATGAAGTCTGCTTACTGCTCCATTACTATGTTGAGATAACTACTCAAGAGTCAGCTGCTATTCTGAACGTAGCTCTGCAGATTAATTTGGGTATAATTATTTATTTTTAATTCTGAAATGCATTTGTCAAGGAATCAAACAATCTGAGGATTGATTGTGCCAGATGTTACATTGATATAAACGTATATTCAACAATGCCTATCTCCACCAAAGGAACATCTAGGACCCTATGTGAATTTTAGCCCCTGCTCATGCCGAATTGTATAAACATGACTATACCTATCCATTAGCTCTGCCTGCCAGATTAGTGTTGTTTGTGTGTGTGTGTTTGTAGGAGCCATACCTTAGTCACAATACATTTCTAAGGTTTTTTTTTCTGTGCAAATGTGGGGCCAAAAAAAGAATATTTTTGCATATATATACATATATATTCTACATAGAATATTTCAGTGAGGAAGAGAGCAGCAGAGGCTCCTAACTTCTCCTGCTTCAGACCCAAAAAAGAGCATTTCTTCTACCTAATTCAGTAGGTCTAACAGATTACAACCTCTGCTTACAAACCGTGTTTTGCCTTACTGTATCCTCAGCCTATCATGATCACAGCCTGAGAACTACTCTTTGATTTGCATAATCACAGTATTAATTGTACCACTAGTTTACAGTTATTTTGCAAACTGGAAATGATTCATTCAAACTGTTAGATTAGGACTTGCAAAATAGGCTGCAATCAGAGAATTTTGGGATGTGCTTGTAAATGTGTTGGCAGCCAGAAAAGCAGGGCTACAATCACCGTAAGCAAGTAGGTTACTCAAAGCTAGCTATTTCTGAACCAAAACCCCTTTACAACTACAGTTCATGCTACATTTCCCTTTTAAGGGATAGTTTTAGATGCAAATTCATTTACAGAGGTAGATGAGATGAAATGTGCAACAGACACACCTGACTAACTTGCATTTTGTATCTCTAACACTCAAAAGTACAATGCTTATGGTAATGAATTTTATCTATTACAAGGGAAAACAATCACCTTTGATGACATTATAGAATAAACACATTTAACAGCCTGCTGAATTGCTGAAGTATCATTTTCAACGACCTCATTAGTGTCACTTAATTAAAACTTCCTGCTCTTGACTTTGATGCTGGTGCAGGCAAAAACACAGAGGGAATTGAACAAACAACAAAAACGGGAGGGGTATCTTCTAGTGATAAATAGCAGTAGTTGCTAATGAAACCAAATTATGTACCTTTTTCCTGCAACTCCGATAAAATAATATGAAACACACAGCAACTTTGCATCAAACAAATTAATCAGCTGTCAGCAGATTCGCCTGATAATAATCTCCTGCCCTTATTGATAATTTAAGAAAAAAAGTTGTTTTTTTCTGTACACAATCATTAGGTTGGTGATAATTAAAGCTTCAGCTTCAGAAATGCCATAATAACTGTTAATTAGCAGGATGCTATTTTCAACATAATTTGCTAATTAGGGAGGGAGCTTATATAGTGTACATTCCTAATTATGAAAGGGTCTTGCGCTGTAGACTCGTGTGACTGGAGTGTAAATGACACCATTATGGGGGTCCTGGCAAAATTTAATTATTTAATTTTAAAGTATATTTTATTCAGAAATATTTAGCCAATTTAGGCATGCAGAGTAACTGCTTTCTGTCAAAATCCCTTTTCCTGCACTGGCACATCTTACCGATCAAATGCAAGATGCCAAGTATTTTGTTGGATAAACTCTACTAATTTCAATAAAATTAAGCTGGCAGAAAATTTAGCTCAATATATTTTGTTCATGTGGTCAGAGGACAGAGGTCAAATATTGCATCGATTGTTGTGTTCTGATTTTCGAATTTCAGGGCAGGAATTGTGTACCTGCTGCTTGAGTAGGATAAATTTCTGTTTCTCTCTCAGACCCAGTTTTTAGTACAGGACACAACCCACCCTTTCTACCCCATTTAACTGAGATGCTTGAGTGCCAAGTAAAAGCCTTTTTTTTTTTTTAATAAATAAATGTCAATCTGTTTTCTGAAATGGAACTTGATTAAATACACTCTTTGAAGAGAGAAAAGAGCTAGAATGTGAAGAAAGGTGTGAAGATAACAGGCCTATATATCCTTAACATTAAGCATATCTTTAGTTTCAAGATCTAGGCTCATAAGCCTGTTACATACATGTAATTGGTACCTACATTTGTAATTATAGACATATTCCCATTCTGCAAGCATGTACATACATATATACCTAACGGCAGATATGTACATAAACCATAGCCATATGTACATTTATAAGCATATAGATAATTGTTTACCTTTACACCAACATAAAACCAAAACGCTGCTGACACTCACAGATACATATTCTTGCTGCCTGAATTGTAATAGTTGATTTCTTTGCACTGTTTTACCTTGTTTCAAATAAAACTATATTTCTCTTTCAAGAAATGAAAACTTAATTCAATAATAAATGAGCTCCAGCTCGGCATAAGAGTCACTTAACTTAAATCTTTTTGTAGAGGTTCCCACTTAAGCAGCTTGAAAGACAGTAAATCACGTTGGGGAACGGACATCCCAGCTTCATTGCCACGCTGCGGAGTGCTGAATTAATGGCCACCTCTTTAGAATGTATGGATGTGCCTCCCAGCTGCCGGGCCTGACAGTGTTATAGCTCAATTAATGTGATTTTGATGTAATTGCAGATAGGGAACATAGCGCCTAAAAATTATATTTTGCCATAAGAATTATATTTCATCATCCAGATGTGGGGATGAATATGTTAAGTAATGGGGCTTCTACCTATTTTCTGGTAACTTATTTAACAGAGAATCACGTGGTTTCGTTGCTGCCACTTGCAACTGGTCAAAGGTCCGCATATGGAGGAAAACATTGTTATGGCTGGCTAGGCCGCCCGTGGC
>NW_009725727.1:78388-80057 GCF_000703405.1 Apaloderma vittatum
GTATGTCAATGGATTTAGTTGTCTTACGAAGCAGTGCTTGTGAGATGCTGTAGGAGTGGCTCCTTGGTTTACAGCAAACAGGCAGATGTTGGAGGGAGTTTTGTCCTAGAAGTAAGCATTAATTAGTGTGATTCTGCTGCATTCACTTGTTGACCAAGAAAAGCCTTTGCTTTGGAAGGTTGGGAAGCATTTCAGATTATTTCGTAAAGCATGCATGGCAAAGAGATGGAGAAGGAAGATGCAGAAAGGGTTACTGCAGTGAGGTTATATGGGACAAAGCATTTTAGTCTGTGAGCCTTTCGGGGCAGAGGTTATCTTTTCTATGCCCAGACAGGAAGGTTACAGGAAGTTACAGGGATAAGTGATAGCTGACTCCTGAATCCCTCTATTGCTCTGGAGGTGGAGAAAAGGTAAAGTGAATTCAGATTCAGAGAAATCTGTATTTTCACACTTACTCATGTATTTTTATTTTTTAAAAAACTATACATAAATACATTCATTTGCATTAAGGAGACAGAACAGAGCACATACAGATTTTAAGCTGTATAGGAAACAGGTAAAAGCCCTACTCAAGTTGCTAGACTGAACTGGCATGCTTTATAACAAATTTACAAAAGTAAATGATAATAAAATTCAGACTTTTCCCTTTGGGTGAGCTCTGAGCTGATCAGCAATGCTCCTGACACTTGGTTGAAGGCTGTTCAGGAAGCACATCACCACCTCTGACCTCAGTAAAATAACTACGAAGGTCTCCTTATCCTTTTATTACAAAATGAAATAACATGGACTCAGACAGGTATGAAAAATAATGGAAGCTGACTCATTTGGTGTTTACTTTTTAATAGTTTCTCTGTTATTTGTAATTTCAGTCTCATTAGCATTGTACTTCAGAGCAGTCCTAGTACTCTACCTGTCTATCAGCCCCTGTTTGCTAGTCAGAGCGTGGGGATTTGCAGAGCACCTACAACTTGTCGTCAGGGACTATTGTGACCAAATCCCTGTGCTCTGATCAGCTTCTGTGGTGTCTCAACTCCTATGTGCTCCAGGACTTTGATTTCTTGTGATCTCTAGAGCAAATATCTTGAAAGGGCTGGCTTCTCATCCACTTCAGCAAAGACAAATCCCCTGATATACCCTTGAAACACAATTTCCAAGGTACTTAACCACCTAGTACTTTCAGAAGGCTTCATTTTAGATAGGTTCTCTGTTTAATACGGGTAGAGCCTCATACAGTGTCTGATATTACACAGACCTTTCATGGGAGATGGACCAAGACTTCACTTTTCTGTTTCTTGGTACACCTCTTTCAGACACCACTGTGTGAAGCAGTGTAAAAAAGGGGTTTTTTGGGGGAACAAAAAGTGCACATGAGGAAGACGATTGTGAAACCTCAACAGTTGGCAGGGAGTCAAACTGTAAATCCCAAAGCCTCATCTCGTATGCGTACTTTTAAGCTGACTGGATTGCAGCTTGACTAGATCCTTTCACTACCTGAACAGGCCACAGTAATTTAACATGAAGAAATCTTGTCTGCTAGTATCCCGACTCCTGGGCAGCTATTAATGGACGGTGCCCAGTTTCCAGTGCGTTTATTAAGAGATTAACAATAACGTGGCAATATTTTCCCTCATATTAATGCTATTCCCTCACGTTATCAGCCTACAGCCTC
>NW_009725728.1:0-225 GCF_000703405.1 Apaloderma vittatum
GTGGGGGGGAGAGCGAGAGGGTTTGAGGCGCAAAGCGGCGAATTCGGGCGGGAAATGGAGCCGCTTCCGGTGAGATTTGGGTGGAAAAATACAAAATTTGGGGGAAAAAATACAAAATTTGGGCGAAAATGGGGTGATTTTGAGGGAAAAATGGGGAATTTGGGGCCAAACAAGGTGTTTTCAGGTGAGATTTGGGGGAAATCTGGGGGAAATGGGGAAGTTCTG
>NW_009725728.1:1152-2490 GCF_000703405.1 Apaloderma vittatum
AAAATGGGCAATTTGGGGCCAAACAAGATGTTTTCAGGTGAGATTTGGGGGAAATAATCATAATTTGGGGGATTTTGAGGGAAAAATGGGGAGTGTGAGGGGAAATGGACCTTTTTAGGGGGAAATTTGGGAGGAAAATGGCAAAAATTGGGGGAAAATAGGGAGATTTTGAGGGAAAAATGGGGAAATTGAGGGGAAATGAGTCATTTTGAAGTGAGATTTGGGGGAAAATCCCCAAAATTGAGTTGAAATGGGGGAATTTTGAGGGAAAAATGGGGAATTTGAGGGGAAATGGAGCCTTTTTAGGGGAAATTTGAAGGAAATGGCAAAAATTGGGGAAAAATATGGAGATTTTGAGGGAAAAATGGGGAATTTGAGGGGAAATGGAGCCTTTTTAGGGGAAATTTGAAGGAAATGGCAAAAATTGGGGAAAAATATGGAGATTTTGAGGGAAAAATGGGGAATTTGAGGGGAAATGAGGTGTTTTCAGGTGAGATTTGGGGGAAAAAACCCCAAAATGGGGCGATTTTGGGGGGAAAATGGGGAATTTGAGGCAAAACCAAGTATTTTTGGGTGAAATTTGGGGGGAAAAATCAAAATTTGGGGGGATTTTGAGGGAAAAATGGGCAATTTGGGGCCAAACAAGATGTTTTCAGGTGAAATTTGGGGAAAATAATCATAATTTGGGGGATTTTGAGGGAAAAATGGGGAGTGTGAGGGGAAATGGACCTTTTTAGGGGGAAATTTGGGAGGAAAATGGCAAAAATTGGGGGAAAATAGGGAGATTTTGAGGGAAAAATGGGGAAATTGAGGGGAAATGAGTCATTTTGAAGTGAGATTTGGGGGAAAATCCCCAAAATTGAGTTGAAATGGGGGAATTTTGAGGGAAAAATGGGGAATTTGAGGGGAAATGGAGCCTTTTTAGGGGAAATTTGAAGGAAATGGCAAAAATTGGGGAAAAATATGGAGATTTTGAGGGAAAAATGGGGAATTTGAGGGGAAATGAGGTGTTTTCAGGTGAGATTTGGGGGAAAAAACCCCAAAATGGGGCGATTTTGGGGGGAAAATGGGGACTTTGAAGGGAAAACGAGTCATTTTAAAGTGAGATTTGGGGGAAAATCCCCAAATTTGAGGTGAAATGAGGAGATTTTGAGGGAAAAATGGGAAATTTGAGGGGAAATTGAGTGTTTTTAGGGGAAATTTGGGGGAA
The DNA here is from genome assembly GCF_000703405.1 of Apaloderma vittatum. NCBI lineage: Eukaryota > Metazoa > Chordata > Aves > Trogoniformes > Trogonidae > Apaloderma > Apaloderma vittatum. The sequence goes on from NW_009725728.1 coordinate 2,363, forward strand.
ATGGCAAAATTTTGAGTGAAAATTCATGAATTTGAGGGTAAATGAGGAGATTTTGGGGGAAAAATGGGGAATTTGGGGTAAAATGAGTAATTTTGAAGTGAGATTTGGGGGAAATAACCATAATTTGG
>NW_009725729.1:0-11304 GCF_000703405.1 Apaloderma vittatum
GGCTTCTTCGGAAGGTACACCCTGAGCTTTGGGAGTGCACCGGGGTGCAGGCGGCTGTAAAATCAGCTTCCTTTACCCATAGGATGCTGCGAAAAGTAAGTGGCATCTCGCAGGTAGTTCTATTCAACCAGCAACTGCAAATGGGTTCCCTTCAGGTATATAATCCCGGTAAAAGTGTCATCTTTGGGGAGGTTTTATTTAACCCACAAATTCCAGTCAGCTCCCTTCAGATAAGTAATTCTGTTAAAAATCCATGACAGGTAGGTCTTTACCTCAGATTGCTTAGGACGAGAGGCTTGAATTGGTGTTGTCATCCAGGAGCTGAATAGCTCTCCCGGAGGTGAGCGCACTGGTTAGGTAACTGTGTGATTCAGGGCTGTGTGTTTATGTGGGTACTTAATTGCTTTCTGAAAGTAAGTCTTCTTTCTTGCAGGTTATTACCTTGGTATGTGCTTTGCTGCCCCTGAAAAACATCTTTATTTTCTCTACCTGGCTTCAAAAGGATGGAAAACTTTCTTCTTCTTCGCTGTTCTCTTTCCAGCAGTCACCAGTGCCCTGGCGTACTACTGGTCACGGAAGGGTTGGAATAATCATCCGTTAGCCCGAACACTCGCTGTTCATGCTCTCCCGCAGTCAGGTTGGAGGGCAGTAGCTTCTTCCATCAACACAGAATTTAGGAGAATCGACAAATTTGCTACTGGAGCCCCAGGAGCAAGGGTGATTGTTACAGACACATGGGTGATTAAAGTGACCACCTACTGTTTACACGTTGCCCAGCAGCAGGACATTCATTTGACAGTGACAGATTCCAGACAGCATGAACTCACCCCAGACTCAAATATGCCCGTGCAGTTCCTCACCATCCGTGTTGCCAGTATTAATCCCTACGTGAAAGCATTTGATATCCGGTAAAACAACTGCCCTGTTATGTTATATGTATAGTATTTGATGGTGCTAATGGAGTGCTTTTGTGGCAGATCTGAAGACTCCTTGGGTCTCATCCTTTCGTTTTTGCTCCTTGCCTGGTGTCTAGAGATGCTGTATGTGTAGTTCTGCCAGACAGTGTGGTGAAGAAAGGTTCGTTAAAAAGATTCATATGCCTACAGTATCAGATGCACAAGAAGAGAACTGTGCTGGATGTAGAAAAAACTTAGGTGAAAGATGGATAACAGGGATGAAGGAGAATATTTGGTCTTCCAAATTTTGAGGGAGAAATAGTAATTTGTCTAAAACTGGCTTTGTTCACACATGACTTTTTTTTTCCCCCCTTCTGCTCAAGGCTTATAATGTTGTCACTGCTCAGAAGAGTTGTCACTGAGCTACTGCAGGCCAGGTGTCCTTAAAGCAAGGAAGTAGTTTTAGTCGATTTTTTTATTTACAATTTCTCTAGCAAATGTGCTGTGAACTGCTAGGGCTTGCTTTCTGGGGGCCTATGCTGTTTTTTTGAGCAGTCTCTCTATGTCACTAGGCAAAAGTTCTGCAGAAACCTGTACACTGAATAGAAGGGTGCTGAAGTCTGTTATCCTTGCATCATTAAAAGGGATACAGAAAGCCATGTTAGTGCTTGTATAACTATGTATTTGAAAAGTGTCTTTGAAAAGTGTGTATCTGTTTTGAGTGTCTGCTGTAAATTTGTATGTCAGCAGCATTTATTTATTAGGTAATTAAAAGCAGGCAGATCATCAGATTTGTAGGTGAGCAGAGGAGTCCTAGCAAACATGAGAAAGGCACAGAGGTAATTGTGTTAGAAATCAGAGTGAACAGAGTTCAGAACAAGAGGTTAGTGAAGTGTGACAATCATAAGAAAAGAGGAGACTTTTATAGACTTGTGGGAGTGGTGACCAAATAAGTATTAAACAACTAATGATTTTCTTCTGGAAGTGCTTCAGTGCCACAGTGATAAAAATACATCCCCAGCTGAGAAAACCATGGCTTTGTTAACAATTCCTTTTAGGGGAAAAAAAATTGAACCCCCCCCCAACTTCATTTTGTGGCTAAACAGAACAGCACTGAAAACAGCATTTAAAAGTTCTTATAAGAAGATGTGTCAGAAATAGCAAATCTGTGCTAGAATGAGGTCATACAGGATTTAAGAAAAATGCCATAGGGCAAAATTCCCCTATTAAGAATCATTGTATATATCAGAATCGGAATTAGATACAGTGGGATATTTCTGGAAGAAAAGTGCTTTTGTGCAGGCCGGCCACGTTTCCCTGCATGTTCAATGTGAATCTTTCTTCTGGATAGAAAGGTCTCTGTTATTTGCACAGATAGCATCTGTTAGCAAACAGCATTATCCTACAGTAGTTAAAACAATGGAGACCACCAGGAGCTAAAGCTACGCAAGCGTTGCATTGTACTGGGCTCTGGGAGCTCAGTGAGTGGTAGGAAGAACGAGGAATTTCAGGGCGATGTTCCCAGGACTTCTCTGTGAAAGATGTTTAATGAGTGGAAGTTTCGAGCTGGAGAGTTCTGAGTCTACAATTCAGGGGCCACAAGAGTAACGTGTCACTACAGGATCTGCACAAGGTCTCGTGTGCTACTTGAGGTCTGTGGGCCTCACTTACACTTACTTTAGCAGAAGCCACTTGGTACGAAAGACAGCTTGTTACAGCCTGAAATCAAAGCAAGTCACTCAGCAACTATTTGTAACCTTTGTGAAATTTCAGATTTTATCTAAAATCCTATCAAAAAATCACAGGAACTGATACTAGTTGATATTCTTCTGAAATTTGTATGTACTACATCACCTTGTGATAAACGCCACATGATACAATGCTAATTTCTGTCCTCAGGAATTTATAAACTAGAATTCAGACAGGGTCTAAGCAAACAGCTATTAAAAAGGTGGACAGAAGTTGTGCATGCAACATTTTACAGTCAATGCATAGTTTCTGTATCTGTGTAGCTTTTGTTCATGCTGGTTACTCCAAAAACCTTCCTTCATTGTTATACAATGTTTTAGCTAATCTATGGCATATCCTGTTGGCAACCTGACACAGATATCAAGGAGAACAGTGTCCTGTTGTCTAAATTGTGTCAAAACCAACAACTAAACAGCAAGAGGAAACAGAATACTCACTGTCTATTTATTCTGACTAGTATGTCCCAACCTAAATAGTTTTTCTGTGAATTCACTTCTCTGACATTAACCTCAGCAGTGTACTATCAGCATACTTGAATAGATAATCATGGTAACATTTTGTTCCATCTTTTCTTCAGGTTGAACTCCACAGAGTATGGGGAGCTCCGAGAAAAGCTCCGTGCTCCCATCAGCAATGCAGCTAATGTTGTGATCCATCAAAGCCTTAGTGATTTATTTCTAGAAACTTTTACATCACTGGTGGAAATTAACCAGACGTATTCTGTTCCAGGCACCCAGGTGAGACTTCCTATCCGTGTGAGGCTGTAATAATTACACTTTTCAATATAGATGAGCCTGTGATTACTGTGTAATGGATAACTGTTTACTTAGAGCTGTCATAGGTGAATTATTAAGAGAAATCATTGCTGTGGGTTAACCAAAAGGTTTTATTAAACAATGATTAAATGGTAATTATGAAAGGATAATTTTTAAATGGTAATTAAGCAGTAATCAAATTATATTTAAATAGCAGTTAAACAGCAGTCTAACACTACTGCTTAACTGCCCTTCTAATAATTAATCCAGCTGGTATACAATACACTTTAGATCTAATAAAAAGTGTAGCTTACCTCACTGTAGATAACAGACGGTGGGTAAGGGGTCTCTCAACCTCAAGGAGAAACCTTGAGCGGTGTCTCTGTTCAGGGGGAGATCCCTGCTGTGCAGCTCGCTGCACCACAGCAGGGCTCAACGGGCTCAGCGGGGCTGTGAGCATTTATAGGGTAAAATGATCGTAGCCAAACTGCCCTTTGCTGTGTGTGCAGGTGTGCAGCTGCAGCAGTTTTAGTTTTGTCTAGTTCCAGCTCAGGCTGGCACTATTAGCTCCTGATAAGACATGGCCTAGATTCCTTAACTTGCTGAGGAGATACGGCTTAGCACAATTTCTCAAGGTCTGCACAGCAGGGATACGTCCCGTCAGGCCTCTGCGTCGGTGATGCCTGAACTGAAGTGCTGTTCAGTCAGTCAGGGTGGGCGCGTCCATCACAAGGGCTCACCATCCTTTTTGGTAAACCTGTAGTAAGGGTAGCTCTGGCTGCTGCTTCTGTTCCTTCTGTGAGGACACTAACTGTATTTTGAGCATTATGTTTTTTAGACATGCAAAATAGCATAGTGGAAGAAAGTCCCCTATAATAATTTCTGTAAAAATTTTACTTGAAAATATTTGGAAGTGATGAAGTTACATTTGCAGAAAGTTTGTGGGGAGCTAGAAGCTGTTGTTACTATTGTTTAGGCAGTTTGCTCCTTACAACTTGATTTTCTAGACAGCCAGATTTTGCTGGATCTTCTGCTGAAATAAATTAATGATTCGTAAGTGGGGCTTTAACTGTAAATAATGCCATAGAGTCCTACCTTCAGTGGTATTTGTGGAGACCTCGTCATAACTATAGTTGTGCAGCAATCAGAAGTGTGACTAAAGCACTGTTCCATGTAGCAGAGGTAACTAATTAAGCTAGTTCTGGTGCCCTTGCAGTGAGTCTTCATCAGATGTTCCAGCTCATGGAGCAAGCACTTGATGTCTTTGGTAGTGTCACGCAGCTTATGTGGTGTCTTCACTGTGCAGTTACATGAATTAGCTGAAATAAAACTGGATCAGATATGTCTGCACATAATGTGCATTCTGACTGCAGTGCCAGAGTACAGTGAAAAGAGATGTTCAAAGTAAAGAGAGATACTGTTCATTTCAGAGAGTTGCTTTCTTGCAGAGCATTTAATTTGTGACATGAGTGTCAGCTGAACTACTGACCTTTGTTTTGACATTGAGCAATAAATAAGATCACAAATTATGATAGGAGCATGAAAGAAATAGCATGGGATTTTTCCCTATTCTGAAGCTCCATGAATAAGTTGAAAAAGTTAGTTAACCTTTTCTGTGCTGGAGTTTTTCATGCCTAATAACTAGGATAAGCCCTAATTTCACAAGTTAAAGGCGATACAGCAGTCCTGCTTCCTCTACACTCCTCGTCCCCATGTTAGTGCAGGATGTTGTCTGTGGTCAACCTGGTTGGGGAAAAAGAGGTGAAAAGAGGCAAAGAATACATGACTGGTTTTCATCTGGATCCACAGTCAAGCTGCCGGTGTGGTTGAACAGACACTTGAGCTGACAAGGGAAGAGACGCTGGAGGTGGGAACTAGAGACCACAAAGCAGAGCTGCTTTTTGTTACACCAGTAGGAGTATGAATACGATTCGGGTCTCCATACCTGTTCAGTGCACTGTTTTCTCATCTTTGTGAAGTTCTTGGAGTTCTTTGTGAAGTCTTGGCTGAAAGACACATCGGAAATGCTAATTATTGTTTATTAATAGTAAACTAGTTCATAGCAAGGTGATCTCCCTATACGCAATTGCAAGTTCATGTGGCATAACTAACTGTGGGGAAATACAAATTATTCCAATATTATCCAAGAAAAAGAAAAGTGAATTTCTGGTCCTTCATTATGAGTGCTTATTGTCTTCAGTAGAGCTCAAATTTCTGCTGTTATTTATGTCTCTTACTTACAAAGATGAGAAGGTAGGAACATCCACTTGCTATAATAGGTGGTAAGAACCATTTGCTGTGTTTGTTTTCCTTCATATTGGTATCTTTTTTGAAAAATAGTATGTCTGAATTATAGATGGCTGCTTGTTTACCTTGCTTTGGCTGGTATGCTTTAGAAACAGGTGGAGCTCTTCAGAGAGGGAAAAATATTTATTTTCAGTCATTTTTGTTTAGTCAGTCTCATGCATCAGTTCTGGGTTTTCCATTGGAAGACATACTTTTTTTTCATTGATTAGAGGGTGTTCTAATAAAACACGGCTCTGGAGATTGAAACCTTTTTGATGTCTTCTGGTGGGGCAGTTCTGCCTTGAGATCTGCCCAACTCAGGCTCCTGCTGTGCTTGCGTGCAGGTAATTTTCTAAAGGCCTTTGAGGAGTAATAAGAGAAACCATTCTGTGCGGTGCATAATTTTGTTGGTTTTCTCCTCCTGTAGGAGCTGGAGCCATGCATAGGGTGTATGCAGACTATTGCTAACATCAAGCTCGTCAAGAACTGCCAGGAGCCAAACGAAGGGGAATGCCAGCAGTGCTACTGTCGTCCCATGTGGTGCCTCACCTGCATGGGCAAGTGGTTCGCCAGCCGACAGGACCAGCAGCACCCAGAGACCTGGCTGTCAAGCCAAGTGCCTTGTCCGACTTGCCGAGCCAAATTTTGCATTTTAGATGTTTGCATAATACGATGAATAATCCTTGGGTATGTTTTAACATTTTTAATCTAAATGTATTTCATAGTGGGTTTGGTTAAAAGGCCTGTTAGATTTGTTTCTGCGACTTCACTCTTTACAGGAGGGCAAACTCCAAAGCTTTCTTTTACAATGTTGAAATCTTTTCAGTTCCTCTTCACTTTTTATCTGTATTTCTGGGTTTTATCAGATTCTGGAATTTTAATATATATTTTTAACCAATATTTTGCTTTCTTATGTCTTGGATGGAATATGAGTATCTGTCTATATTTGCAGTACTGTTCTCTTTTTGAGTTCTAACATAGGTTAAATTCTGTAAATTTTTAAATTTAACTTTGGTTTTGATTCTTTAGTAAAGGGCTAACTGAGAAAATTATTTTGGTTACACTTCACTGATGGTTTTATTATCTTTTAATCCATTTGTGATAATCTTCTTAATATTTGCAAGTGTTCACTGAACAGGTACACCAGCTGTGTTTCTTCTTCTGGTCCCCTCCACTTACAAAAGGGATCGGTTTCTGTAGGCTAAGAAATTTAATCTCCAAAAATGTATAGCTCTCATAGGGGCCTTTTATTCCATTAATCTGTCTCTAGCTTATTTTTTGATGGATATATTTATTTCAAACAGAAGGATTCAGAAATATACCCCACTTACCTCTAGGGCTAATGCTATGCATCATTGTATCGGTTGGATTTCAGGAGCTACATTGCTTAGGTTTTTGATGCTCTTTAGGTGATGGACTTTTTTTATGCATTTAAAAGAAGTGCAGCAAACACATGAGCTGTCTAAATAGTCTGAAAGAATGCTCAGCTGTTTCAAAGCCTGTAAGCTTTTTCTGAGGGTTAACCTTTCTCCTGAAAGAGCTACCAGGCTCACAGAGGTGTAAGTTGCCATGCTAGATGCCCAGAGAATGACCATCATGAACAAAAGTGTTACAGGCCTGCAATTCAAAGAATGATCGTGAGCAGTGGGTGCTGGTTTAGCACTCTTAGCGTGCTGATCTGATCTGCCTCAGCATAATTTGTGAATTAAAATCAAAGCATTTACCGTACATTTGAAAGAGCGCTACTCCTAGACCTAAATGCAGTGCTGCATGTTCTGGGTCTCTGTCGCGCCCTTCAGCGAACAGCCAGCCAGCCAGATTAGGAATGTGGCTGCAAGCCCTGTTTTGGAGATGGATAAGGAATTGAGAACAGATTTGACAGCATCATTTGAGAACTAACATAAAAGTCCAAACTGGGTTTAAGGACACTAATTGCTCGAGCATATTTCAGTTATTAGATATGCAACATCTGCTGTGCAGTTATCTATACGGCTTGTTAATAAGGGCGATTTTTCTGGTTTTCATTACCTGTTGGTTTGGATTGTATCGAGTGAAAATTTGACACTGAGGCTTGGCCTCTCTTGCCCAAAGAGATCTGAAGTGGCATGTCCCTCCTCACCTGATGAGGATTGAGTTCCTGAGTTTCAGGCAGATTTGTTGACAAGTCTGAAAATTAGTAAAAAATGCAGGAACTGATCAGTGACTGAATTTAAAATATTTTCCAGTACTTCTGTGGGAGTTATTTGGAAGTTTGAAATGGTCTCTGCAAGATTTTTTTAATGTTTGGAAGATTCTTACAGGGCCAAGTGGTGTCATCTGACATGCACCTCCTTACTACACAGCAGCCTTTACAAATAGGAATTTTGTACCATTTACTTCAGCAAAGTTTACATAATGTGGCACAGATACAAGGGATGTGGTCCTCGAAACAGTGGCAGAAGAAAGGGTAGGATTTTGGAGTTGTGATCTTGCCACTGACAGTCATTCCATTCCTACAGCTCTTTTCCTGTTTGGACTATAAATATTTATTGTAAAGATGTGTGAAGTTAAAATCCTAAAGGTCTTTAGAAACTTAGATACACGTAGTTGCAGATGTTTTTGCACAAGAAAAACAAGTTGGTTGCCAATACTATCTCATGTAATAAGAGCTTTTACTCTCCTAATTGCTTGTGCAGGGGAGTTATTCTTTACAGAAATCTACTTTGAATTGATTGGAAGTTTTCATTTCAGTGGAACTTTGCTTTTATTCATCTTATATATTTTGCCAATAAAACAGTATGACAGAGTAACAGTCATAAATGTACAATACTCTTGTATCTTTTAATGGTAGTGCTCTATCCACAGAAGTGCCTCTGAAGACTTAGTAATACTTAACAAAATAAAATTACTATTTATGTTAATAATAGTGCCTGGTTTAAATTCCTTAAAACAAGCGGTTTTCCCCAAATTTAAAATCTCTAAGTAATCTGGCATGCTTCCAAAGTGTAAGCTTCTTTAAAGGTTCTGTTACAGAGCCAACTTGTTTAAAATCCGTATGACTTACTCTTCTTAGAGACAGTAGAAGGAGATACGATGACCTCTCTTTTACACAGCCATGTGATATCTTACTTGTCTTGAATAAGTCACTGAACATGAAAATAATGGAATAAAAAAATAGGCATTTGTGTTTATGATAGCTTCAGGTCATCATCCAAGTAAACACATGCTCTTCCTAGAGAAGATGTCTCGCCATTTGTAGTAAAAAGAAATACATTGCCTCCCACACAATCTTGATACGTTTCTTAAGGTTTAGAACTGGTCTTTTTACAGCACTTTTCTAAGGAAAAAAATTAACCAACTAATGTGATGGGCTAAAATGTCTACTTAAAGTGTTTTCTTGAATTATTAGTGATATAGTGGTGCTTTTTTGGCTCAATATGTATGGTTTTCCACATCACTGATTTGTGGTTAGGCAATGTTTGTAATCTGAAGTATGTTCTATAAATGTAATTTCATTACAATAAGACAATCTGTATGTGGGTGCACAGTATCAGTATAAATATCCCATATGTGTGTATATACGTGTAGCCCAAATTTCCCTATGTGCTGCAGCTGAACAGGTGTTTCTGAAAATATTGTCTGTGGCTATATTATTTATTTCCAGAATTGTGTTTTTCTGTACTTGTAGCATTCCAGAAAATATTAGCAAAATATGTTGTCTGTTGTTTTTTTAGGTAAACATAGTTTGCTAACCCAGAAAAGGTGTCTTGTCCAAGCAGGATGTACTTTGAATCCATGATATGAATGCAGGTGTTCACCGTGAGGCTTGCCATAACTTGAAACCAAAATACCAGGTTATTATGTGATCTCTTCAGTATGAGTATTTTTATTGTGTTGCAACTTAGTGGACTGCAGCTACATACCATTCCTGTCAGGCTAAACCTTGGGAAGACAACTGACAAGTTCTGAGTGCCATTTCTTTAAAAATGTGATATTTAAGGTGTTGAAATATAAATATTCAAGCTCTTACATGCATTACAAAGCATTTTCTTCCAAAGATACACCACAGGATTTCTTATTTGTGGTTGTTTTTTGTTTGATTTATTTTTTTTTCTTTTAACCTAGATAGCTTACCTATTTTGCAAAGTATTATTTGGATAGCCTTTAAGGAAAAGGCTTAATGAATACATATAGTTAATCTTAAAACTCTCTGAAGAGCTGAATAAAAATACAATTTATTTTATGAAAGACTTCTGTTTTTCATTTTAAAGTTATATTTACCAGTTAAAATTTTGTCTTGAGAACTTGGGAATACAAAGAGGGCTTAAATTCCCCTGAAGGTGCACCTGATAATTCTTTCTTTGATTAGTTTTCCTTATAAAACCTGAATGCAAAAGGTTGCATAAATGAAAGAAGGTCCGTAAAATCTACACGTGCGTCTCAGGAAAATATCGTAAATACTTGCCATAACTACCAGGAGTGACACTGTCTGTTATGAAATCAGCAGGGACAGTGACTAGAATTTTGTCTATCCATGCAGTAATGATGAGTCGTTAAAAATGTTGTGGCATTGCTTAGGTATGTTCACAAGCACAAGTGACAGAAGAACGTAGCACATTCCATAAGCTCTATGAAAAGTGGGACACATTTCTCTAGGGCGTACGCTGTGGTGCCTGCCCACCCAGGGGGGTGATCCTGTCCCTCTGCTCTGCTCTGGTGAGACCCCACCTGGAGTGCTGCGCCCAGCGCTGGAGCCCCCAACACAAGAAGGACGTGGAGCTGCTAGAGAGGGTCCAAAGGCCAAAAAGAAGATCAGATCAGAGGGCTGGAGCACCTCTCCTACTGACACGTGGAAAAAGACTCTATAACCCAGGAGGTTATAAAGTAGGTATGCTTTAATCACCGCTGGGTGCACGGGGGAATATTTTCCTCCGAAAAACATGCACGCCTGAACGATGCAGTTACCTTGGTTATATGCAGTGAAAGTTACATATTCATTAGACCCCTATCCATATTCATGAGCTATCCCGGAAAAGGCACTCAGTTCCGGTGGTTGGCTGCTCCTCCTCTTGATGCTTGCACGGGGCCTCCTGGTGGTCTTGGGTAGGGGTCCTCAGGGATGAAGGCCGTATGTCTTCCTCACGATGAACTTTTTACCTTAGTCCCAAAACTAGTTGTTCTGGGCGCATTTCATAAGGTATCTTGTCCTCGAATTCCACAAGGGGCTTCGTCACCAGATGGTCCTTGTTAGACACCCTTATCACTAGTGTTCTTGTCAATTGTTTTTATTTTATGTTCTTTTACAACGAGTACTACACAGCCTCCATCCTGTCAGCCTTTGGCTAATTGCTGCCTAACGACCCTGAGAGGTTGTTTCTCGAGGGATGCTTCTCCTATCAGTTCTCCTTCACAGCTCACGGGATACTACTCCCCCATCACTACGAGGACAGGCTGAGAGAGTTGGGGTTGTTCACCCTGGAGAAGAGATCTTACAGTGGCCTTCCAGACCCTGAAGAGGCCTAAAGGAAACTTGGGGAGGTACTTTTTGTAAGGCCTGTGGTGACAGGACAAGGGGCAGTGGTTTGGGTAGGGTAGATGTAGATTAGCCATTTAGGGATGTTGATAGATGAGAAGCTCAA
>NW_009725730.1:0-11712 GCF_000703405.1 Apaloderma vittatum
AGCAGTGTCTCTGTGCGGGGCTGGCACTCGAGGAGCCGACCTTCGGGAAATGCCACCCGCGACCTCCCCCGTTCCTGCCGCCCCCGGCCCGGCAGGGAGCGAGCGGTGCCTTTCCCGGGTCCCCGAGCAGCCAGAGCCCCCAAACTTCCCGAAGCGGGACGCTGGTGATGCCAGCAGAGGGAACTGTTATAGCCCTTGGCTTGTTCAGCTCAACAAAGGAAAGACCTTAATTACAGATCTCTGTTCAAGAGCTGAAGCTTTCAAATAACTGCTTAAAACCAAACTCCCACTCTTCTCCCACCGCAACCAATTTCTTAAAAACTTAGAGTAAATTTAAACTGATTTACTGTATCTTGCAGCTTTAGTAGAGCAAACAATTTAGGCTTGTCTCCCTCCCCTCTGTTTTCTCTGGGTTTTTCTCTAGAGGTGAAACAGCTGTTCAGATGAATGAGCCACAGTGTATAAAGCAAGAGAGTGGCTTAACCTGATTCCAGTTGTTCTTATATTTCACTTTTTTTTTTTTCTTTGCAATTCCCTTAAATGGGGATTTGGGAATTTAATATTCAGGGCTCGTCCATCCTGTCTCTACCTCTTTTCCTCCTCCCCTTGCTAATACCTACCTAGTGTGCCTGAGCTGGGCTGCTGTGGAGGAGGCTAAATGTTAGCACCGCTCGTTTGGGCATGGAATTGGGGATAAGGCACCTCGGTGGCAGATTGACATCGGCGTCACACGCGCACAAGAGTGGGCACTAGCCTTGTGCCTCACGCCGTTCTCACATATGGCGTGTATTTCATCCCCGAGTAGGGGGGGTGCTTTGTTTGCTCTCCTGTCAAACAGGCCTCAGTCTGTAGGGGGTGTGATGTTAAACTACAGTAACTGTCAAAGAGTTTGAAACTGCAGAAAATTATAGGAGAGTAATGGGATCAACCTATCCCAGCTGGATCTGGTCCAAGGTACCCCCTTCCCAAAGCCGGAGCCGCAATGAGAACCACATGTCATTTGTCTTACGTATCTATTAGCCTGCAGATCTTTGTTCGAGAGCTGCCATGCCTACAGGAGCGCGCGCTGTGGCTCTGCTTACCAAAGACTTTCCGCAGTTCGCACACTTGCACAGTTTTCCCATGCCTCGGCTGTTTGGATGGCTGATGCTTTGTCAGGGGAACACGCCCCTCTCCAAGCTTATAAAGTGTTGTATAAAACCATCGAAAGCCGATTTAAACAATGATATTGGGAAAGCTGGTAGATTTTTTTAAATTTTTTTTTTTTCTTGTCCAATGGAACTTCGCCATGTGAGAATCTCCCATTCTACTTTACAGCAGAGGGGGAAATAAAAAAATTGAAGGGTGGGGAAATCACTGATGGATGTTTTGAAATAAAAATTCAAGCACTTAGTCAAATACCCCGTGTTGAGGCAATCTTTGTATGTTTTAATTTCCCCTTGAGTAGTGGAGTTTTGTTGCTGGCAAATGTGTAACAGCTACGCTTGCTGATGGGAAAATCTCTGTGGGAAAACTTTACCGAGCCACAGTGTTGGACCTTTGGGGGGAGCCTCCTGCCGGGTGCAGCCTCAGGTTGGGATAGCTGGGCTTTTCTGGATTTAATGTGGTGCTGCATAAGAATGAGATTTTTTGCTCTGAAGTCTGACATTGATCTATGTGCATGTGAAACTTTTTTTTTTCCCCTCCCCCAGGACTCAGTCAGATTGATATGAACTGCTGTTTAGGGTGTTCGGTGTCCCTTTTGCCATCTAAACAAGGAGTCTTAGTAGCGCCTGAGTTATGGGAAGGAGTAGCAGCTCCTCACATGCTGGCCTCTACCCCGCAGAGGCTGCAGAAGACACAAGGTGATGGGGGGGGGATTGCTGTCGGTGATACCACGTGGCTGTTCTGACTCTTCCTCAACCTTCCCAGCCAGTGCTTTGCCCAGTGACTTCTGGCACTTTCCCTGGGTACTGGTAGCCAAGTGTAAGTAGGCCAGAGCCTTGGAGGGTACTGCTGCAGCTCCAGGTTTTTGGGATGCTGCAACACATACTGATATGATGCTCTACAGCTGATGTATTTCCCTGACACAAGACATGCCATAGTCCTGCAGTTCTCTTTTTCTGTCCTCGATCAGCAAATGAAGATGTGCTTGAAGTGCTTGGGAATCTACTATCAATTTATTTTTTTTTAAGATTATTTTGTCATAAAAGTTATATTTCTTGGAAAGAGGGAAAAAAAAGTTGCTGGAATCTTTTGTCTTCCATCTAGAAAACCCTTCAGAACTTAGTAACTGCTATAGTCCTTGGTATCTAGGATGCAGGCTTGGAGATGGGCTTCTGAGGCTCTGGGGACTCTGAACGCTTTTTCTGTCAGAAAACTATGGCCCTGGGCAGTGTAAAAAGCTTGGAGAGGTAGTGGTGGAGGGAGATTTGGAAGAAAAAACAAAATTCACATATTTCAAAATGAAATTGTGGAATACTTGTTCTGGTGGAAAGTTGTTTGCTTTGTTTCCTCTCTTTAAAATGCAAATTCCAGCTTCTGGTTGGCTTCAGTTGATGGATCCTGGTTCTTAGGCCAAAGACACTTGCAGTCTATCTTTGCATGTGCTTGAATTGCTTTGAACTTCTGTAGGGGATGGGAAAGTAATCATGCCTGACATCCAAGCAGCAGTGTTTGGCATCGTATAAATCAGAGCAGCCTCACTATTGTTTGAAATTCACATTGGGCGCAAGCATTTCTAACTTGCTACTGTCTTAAGGCAGTGAGAATGAGAAGTGGGTCTCACCCACAGCATAAGAATGGAGGGGCTGTCTGCCAAGCAGAAATGGTTGTCCTCCAGACTTGGCCATGAGCAGCTTTGCTAACTGAGTTCAGGGAGGCTTATTTCCATGCTGGAAGAGGCCTGGTTTTCAAAGAGTGCCTGCATCTGTGTTAGTTGTCTCTGGAATTGGTGTCCTCCCAGCTTAGCTTCTCATCCTATTTCCCCGTAGTTTCAAATTAGTCATGTGTCAAGTGCTTGTGAACTCAAGTGTGGGAGTTAGAGGCTTCTGAGACTGGATGCAGTGCTTACACTGGAAACCTCTTTGGATGCGAGGTGGAGGTTGCTGGAAGAAAGCCCCCAAATGCAAACTGCAAAGCAGTGCAGGATGATAACCCTTTCTTGCTGCTCTCTTCACTGTGGCATCCCAGAAGGCAGCTAGGATGGATACGAAGTCTGACTGATAGATAGACCTTCGAAACGTGCCCCAGCCTAAAAATTTCTTCCTGTGAACAAACATGTTACAAGACTGTCCAAGTAGATGTTCTTATGCAGCCTATGCTGGTAATTACAGATCAGTACTTGTTTTGGTCCCATAGCAGTGACTTGCCACAGCAGTGATGATCCTTGAGTTTGGATATGGAGAGGAAAGCAGTATCGGTCAGTTGACATCTGTAGGTACTGCATTGGATCTCTAGAGGCAGATATTTACGCACAGAAGACCAGGTGGCTTCATCCGTTTCTTGTTGCCACGTGTGTGCCTCGGAGCACAGCCCGGAGAGCGAGACTGGGGCTCTGGTTGTGCCTCTACTAGTGGTTTACTCTGTCAGAGGGCAAATGGCTTTGCCATGGATTCAGTGGAGCAATTAAACATGCTCTGTGTGCTGCTTTGATGTGAGAAAGGTATTTAAATCGACATCAGCTTTCCTGTGCTAGAGCTTGTCTTTTTCTCCCCAAAAAACCCGAAGCATTGATGTTTTCAGACACTTGTTTAGGTGATGCTTGAAATGTGTTGTCAATTATTGCTTGAGGCTAGCCGTTTCCTAAATAGGTCACTGGAATGGCTGCCTTTCAAGATCAAGATGTCTGGGTGGACCTGTTACAAGTCACTCTGGTTGGTTTTTTTCAAAAAACCTGCCTGCATTCTGCCTGGTCCTGCAGCTCTACGTTTGCTGGGATGGAATCGCCTCTCCCCAGCCTTATTTGAAGGAATGTGCACAACTGCACTGCAGTGGAGCAACCTCCAGCCTCTTAGGTGAGATTTGAGTACTTTTAAGTAGGTGTGGGTCTCTTTATGTGATAAAGCCTGTTCTTAATATTAAAAGGTGATCGATAAATCAGTATCTTGATTCATGCAATCTGTCGGAGCGCTTTCAGAATGTGTATCTAGAGTTCTCCTGACCACTGTCTGGTTAAGTCTCTCTCTACCAGAGAAGGATGATTTGAACTTGATTTCAGCCTCAAATTCTGAACCTCTTGTGGCTCTTAAGTGGGTGTGGAATATAAAACTATACATATTGGAGAAATGTGGTTCTTTTTCCTTTTACTGAAATGATTGTGCTTTCTGAGTCATTCCCTCCATCACTTCATAGACTGCTCATTGCCCCAGGTCACTGGTTTTCTATGGTTTGCTCTGGACTGTGTGAGGATGTCAAGCAAACAAACTGGGATTTGTGTCACGCCAAGTCCTCTGCGCTGATTTCCCTTTGAAGTACCCTACCCAGGTAACCAAGAGGTCAGAAGGTCTTAAGCTCATCACCAACTCCTTGAACTGTCTGACGTTTGTTTCCTGGCGTCTGCAGCCCTATGATCTTCATCTGACTTGGGGAGTTCGGCGCTGTGACTTCGCGATGCAATTAACAACGAAGCCACCGGTGTTGGAAGGACCCTGCACCACTGGAATGGCTTTGAAATCCCAGATGTGGCTGTAGGTACTGCAGTAAATTGTGTTCATTTAGGAAATCTCCTATGGTCTTGCCTTTCCAGCTGTTTTTGCAAATCACTTCCTCTCGTGTAGGTTTCATTTACCAACTCTAGGGAGAAAAAGGAAGTGGAGAGGCAGAGCAATGGGTGACAGTGAACTTGCGCTCCCCTTGGATAAATTAACAAACGTGTCTCTTTCCATAGCCCTTATTTGTTCATTTTCTCAAAGCTGTGCTTGTGAGTGCGCTAGAATCCTCGTTGAAACACATCAGGTTAGAAACTTCACAGCTTGACTTTGGGCGGAGTGGTTCTGTGACACTTGTAGAATATTTATTTTTTTCTTTTTTATTGGGCCTTGTCTTGATAAAGAGGGGAAAAACAAAGAGGTAATGATGAAAGACTGAAAGCACAGAGTGCTTTAGATCTGCTGGATTAAAATAATGGACCCACTACTCACGCTCTTTCCTGTGTTGGACCTCTAGCATGTCTGGAAACATTATTGTTTTATCAAGTGTAGACTATGTCTCCTGTAGGGTAATACTAAAATTCATCCAAGCTCATTTCTGCAGTATGCTCAAAGCTCTCAACTCTTTTTTAATGAGAGAGCTGTAGACAGTGCTTAAATCTAGTTTCACTGAGGCATAATGTTTATTTTGAGGCTTTGAGCGTAAAGCTGCCCTGTGCCAACTTAGATATCACAAAGGCTCTGTGAAGGATCATAGCTGCAACAGTTAATGAAAAAAGCAAAATGCTACTAATGGGGTTGCTGCTCTGCAATTTTTCGACTTTTTATATAGCTGAATAATGCTAAAGCTCCTGCTCAGTATATTTATGCACAATGTGATACTGATCTAAGTATCCCTAATGCTGCTGCAGAGAGGAACTCAGGTAGGAGTTGTGATACTGTTCCTTATTGGGTTTGTTCCTTCTCTCCTTTTTAGGAAGAAACAATTATTTGTTGACTTGCAGTTTATTGTGTGGAATAACATGGTTTAGATGTTTTGGCTGTTTTTGACAAGTTTAATGTTTTCCTCCTCTTGGAAATGAACAGAGTGTGCTTGGGCGAAAGCATTGCCTGTGATTTTTAGACTTGGCTATTTGAAAATAATTGAATCTTTCTGAGAGGACCAACAAACAGGAATCTGTTTCAGGTCTGAGTCTCCTTTTACAGCTTCCAGACCAGGGAAATCATGGCTCTGGCAAAGAAAAAAAACCAAACCCCCTCTCCTATCTGTTCGGAAATGGCTTTCACCCAGGGGCTGACATGATGGGTGCTGCTGAGACAAAAGCTGGAGGTGGCTTCATAACATTTTGTGTTTAGGAGAGATCAGTCTTCTCTTCCATTTCTATGTGGCTTACCTGGAAAAGAGAATCTACCACTTAAAATCATAGCAACTGGTTTTGAAACCTCTTTGAAACTGAGGAGAGAAGGTATTTCTGAGCTTCTCTTAAAGTAGGACTTTTACTTCTCAGTGGTCTGCTGTGTGTCTCCTCTCTGTCCTTTGAGAGCTGAGTCAGGCTGTTGGAATCACAGAATGGTCTGTGTTGGAAGGAACCTTAAAGATCATCTGCTGCCAGCCCCTCTGCCGTGGGCAGGACATCTCCCACTAGCCCAGGTGGTCTAGGAGAAGCCACCACCAGCCACCTTCCTGTGTGCTCAGCAAACACACCATCTGCCAAAACTTTCAGGTTGATGGGAGGTACCACTACATCGTAATTTATCTCTTTTGTGTCCTATCTTGACAGCAGGTTATGTAGTCAGATGTCTTTTTAATCAGTTCAAATTTTTTCTGCTTCTAGGAATTGGGTGGAAGTGATAGTCTTTGCACTAGACGCAGGCACGTGTTTGCTCAGAGCATCTCAGAAATGCCAGTGCAATGAAATCATGAGGCAGGGGAGTAGTCCCCTGGACACAGTCGTGTAACCAAGTTGGACCGAGCCAGTAGAGTTAAGAACAGGTCTGCTCCCGTTTCTTCTGGTTAGTGTCATGTTCCCCCTCCTCCCTTGTTTGGGTTCTCTTGTTGTTTTGGTGTATATGTGCTCTAGAGGGGAGTTGTTTCGGACTTTGCAGATGGACAAGACTCTTGATTCCTGCTTTCCACTTCTTATCGGAATAAAAAGACTGAGTACGTGTGGTGGGAGAAGAGTCCTTCATAAAGGCAGTGTAGGCAAAGGTGTTAGAGTCATAGAACCATAGAATGTTGGGGGTTGGAAGGGACCTCTGGAGGTCACCCAGGGCAGCCCCACAGGAACGCGTCCAGGCGGGTTGGAAAGTCTCCAGAGCAGGAGACTCCACACCCTCTCTGGGCAGCCTGGGCCAGGGCTCTGTTACTGGAACAGTGCTTTATCCAGGATACCTTTCATGCTTTATCAGAGATACCTGTTTGGGGCTGGACCCTGCAGAAGTGAGGAAGGGGATGCAGCAAATGCGATTGCAGGGCTTGAATATTAAGGTTACTGGTCTTCTGTGTGAGAAGCTGCAATAGGATGCTCCTTACCTTGTGCACATTGGATGTTCTAGCTGGTTAGGACTAAGAAGAGGCAGCAGTGTAGGTGATAAATGAGCTAAATACTATCTTTGCCCTGTTGTGATGTCCCTGTGAGATGGAGTTGCTCAGTTGAGGCACTGCGCAGAAGTTTCCCTTCTGTCCTTGCCTTGCTTTGTGCCTGGAGTCAACCAACATCTGCTTTTCCCCGCACAGGACTCTGCTTTTTTTCAGCCGTTCAAAAGTGTGGGGCTGGGAGCTCTTGGCTTGGTTTGAAATGCTTCTTCTCGTCGCAAAAAGGCTTGGGGCAGATGGGCCGCCGCGGCGGTCGGGATGACATAACGTCTCTGTGCCGGGGCTCCCATTGGCCTGGTGCGGCAGTGCTTGGTGGGGTGTGGTAGCCCTCAACGGAAGGGCAGACATCTCTTTTTTTTTTTTTTTGCTGTGTGCTGCTTAGCCCTTATTAAACTCAGATGTTTCCAACCCCTTCCTCCAGGCTCTCATTATTGCTGTAAACACAGCAGAGCACAGGGAGCTTTTTCAGAGCCTCCTTTGAGGCAGCGATGGGTGACAGCTCAACCAGCAGCTCGGCATGTATTGCCTGTGCATGAAAGTGGGTTGACGTGAACTGAACGCTCTGAATCAAAGGAGATTCTGCTTGTGTTTTCCCTAAAGAAGAAGATTTATTGCTGTATCTTGTGCAAATTTTGAGTTGTTTTGATTTTTGGGTGGTGGTGAAAGTGATCCTGACAAAAATAAGTGTTCTGTGGCTGTGCTAGGATGGCTAAAAAAGCTCTCTTAGAAGGAAACACCCAAATCTGGCTTTTGCGGCTCCCATATCTCAGCTCTACCTGTTCCAGGTTGGCTGTATGGCTCTGACAGAAAGTTATTTTCCAGCTTTTTGTGAAGAGAGAAAGAGAGGAGAGACTGCCATGGAAACAGGATCTGAGATGCTTCCTACCTATAAACAGCCCTTCACGCAGTGCGAGCTGCTGTACGAGGGGACTTGGGAATCCTTGGTATCTCACACACCGTTCTCCAAGGCCTGTACCTTTGCAAATCTACTTCTGAGGCTCAAATATCTGTCCATTTAATATCGTTCTTTATTTGAGCCCAGAAATTCCTGACCTAGTGAGGTATTGGGGCTGCCTTGTGCGTGGTAAAAGCTGTGTTCCTGCAAGCCCTCTGAAGATTTCTGTCAGATCATCCCTGTGACTTTTTCTTGTGACATTTTTTGCTTCTAAATCTAGTCCGATGGGCCTTGTAGATTAAGCTACAGATCCTTGTTCTGAACAAGTTGCTAAGGCAGGTAATAGGAATATCATTGCCATTTTGATGCTGTGTTTAGTCACTGAACGCTAAAATTCCCCATGGAAACCTAGGATCAAAGAGATTTGAAGATGAGCTGCCCTGTTGCAAGGTTCTCCCCATCTGGTCCCTCGAGTCTGTGGCTTAGCTTAAATTGCCCTTGAAGAGTTTTTGGTGTGTGTGGGAGGTACAGAGAGCTTTCTCATTGAGTATTCTACATCCCCAAGAAAACGGTGATTTAATTAGTGGTCATTGTAGCTTTGAGGTGAAGGTTTTATACCTCTTTTAAGGAACTTAAAGCTAAAATGGCAGCGATCCTGAGAAGGGAGCTGTCAGCTTGTGTCTGTCACTGGCACTAGCAGTACAGGACAGAGAAAATCTGATATGCTTAAGCTTCAGTATTTCAACATGGCAAACCCCTCTAACCTAAACACTGAGGGGGGAGCTGCATTCTTTGCTATGCCTAATCTCTGTATTTTGTTAAACATGCATTCCTGCCAGAACTTTATTGGACAGAACAATAGTGACCAGCTGGGCAAGTGACCCTGGCTTTTCTGGTCGGCAGAGGAATTCGGCATCTGAGGAGTTCAGATTCTCATGTGCAGCTTAAAGTAATTTGGATTTAGTTGCTTTTAATTATCAGCTGGCTGATTCATAAGACTTCTACCCTCTTTCCCAAGAAAAAGACCCTTAAATGCTCAGTGTATATGCTATAGAGCAGCACAGAGTCTGAGAACTGAGACTTGTAAGTTCTCTGTCTCTCTTTTCCCCTAAACAAAATGGGAATAATGTTACTTCCCTTCATGTAAGGGGAGGCTCTGAGGAGTATTTCTTGAGGGTGTGGTTAGATCTTAGAGGGAAAGCTGCAAAATCCCAAGTATTGTATATGGATATCTGCAGAAGTTTATAATAAATTTGTGAATAATACTTAGCACTTGTATAAACTTCCCCTCTTGCAGAATAGAGGTGGTTGTGCTCCGCTGTTTGCTGCACCTCTCTGAGCCTGGATGACTGAAGTCAGTTTTGGAGAGTTTAGTCTTTGCCTGATCTTTGCAGAGAAGGATTTAGTTTGGAGGGCGAGCTGGGAGGTGCTGAGCAGGGCAGGCTGGATTGAGCAGTGGCAGAGGGTTGAGTGACGATCCGGGCAGCGCTGCTTTCTTTTCCCCAACTGCAACCAAAGGTTTAGGGGGGGGCTGGATGTGTAAGAGACCCAGAGAACCAGCGCTGTTGGATGAGGTTACTGCAAAAACACCTGCAACCACCAGTGCTACCCAACGGTACCAGCCTTTGAGCAAAGGCGGGGCTGGGCTGCGATGCCGCGAACTCGCTCTGTTCCCATGCAGCGTGTGAAGGACAGCAGAGAGCAAAAAGGCAAATTGACTCTGTAGGATGTTACAGCGCTTGGCTTAATGCTGCTGTAAATCAGCGTAACCTGCAGCAAAATACACTGTCTCCGTGCAGTGTATTTTGGGACACAGCCCTGAGCCAAGTGTTTAAACTCTCGCACAGTAAAATGCTGTCTCTTGGGCCGCTGTTACTGGAAGTAACTAATGTATATCACAAATGATAGAAGAATTTTGGATTATGAAGTTGTAGGAATTCTTAGGCTCTAGGCCTGTGGGTAAGCTTTGAATGAGTGTGCATTGCAAGCAGAAATAATGGGATCCTATTTTGCCAAGCTCCAGAAAAATACTCGGGTCCTGCTAGTGTAATTAAAAGTCTGCTAAAACCCTTTCAAGACCTCTGCAACCAAACCCATTGGAAATTTATTGCAAGGACCGCTGCAACATATTAATTTTCTTGGGTAATGTCCTTTGAAACAATCGAGCTCTCTAATTATGTCTGTCAGGCACGGCCAAGTGGTTATTGGCATCTGAACTAGAAGGTTTTCAAAGCAGCTTCTACAAACGACTATGGAATTCTGCTGAAATTTCTCTTTCGGCTCCCACATACCTTTTGGTGGAGTTGCTGCATAACCTTTGGGAAGATGAGGGTGAAGCTGTGCCTCTCCGCACTGGGTGTGAGGAGAGGGGAGAAGTGGAAACGATAGGAACCATCTGTTGAGCTGAATGGAACTGGAAACTGGGTTGGTTTGTATCGGGCACTTCAGCTGAGGTCCTGGCTGAGCCTGGGAGTCTCCTTGTGCCACCCACGTCTGGGTTATTGATTTGTATCTGAGCATCTGCAGAGCACCTCCGGGAGCTCTGATGTGTGTGGTTGTGTTTTGGGTTGTTTTAAAAAACTGAAAGAACAACGAACCAAATAAAAAATCCCCACCACCAATCAAAAAACTAACCAACCAAAAACGCCCTTGCAAAAGCCAACACCGAACCCCACACCAGCATTTACCTGGAATTACATGCTTCCCACATGGCTCGCTGCTCGGATATTGCCAGTAGTAATTGAATAAAAGTGAACTGACTGTTCCCAGGGACACACTGACAGGAAGGGGAAACAGTTGAATAGTTGTTCTGTCACTCCTTGCCTCATGCTCTAAGGTTCAGCCAACCTTTGCGAGTTGTGTATATGAGAGTGGTTTCAGATGAAACTCAAACCATTTAATTTTCTTTTGCTGCAAGAAGTACCTGCCATGAGTCTCTCCCAGCCATTTAAGTTGACATTCAGCACTGATGTGCTCAGTGGTTTGGCTGCTGTATATCCCTCTATGCTTCCTTACACGTGCATCACACAAGCCCCGCTGGGGTGGCACCTGCTGTCTTTGCTGGCAGGGAGGTGGCTGTATTTGGCATCATCCTTTGCTGAGACACTGCATGTGAAAACTTCTCCAAGCCGCACCAAAAGGTGTAAAGGAAAACTCTCGTGGGTGTGTGTACGATGGAGAAAAAGCACGAGCGAGTTTTAGCTGTGGCATGTGAAGGCTGTTGGTGTTCGTACTTAGCATGATGATAAACCCCGGGCTGTTGCTGAGCAGCTGTGTGTTGTTCCCAGGTTTTCTGGTTTGCCCACAGTAAGTAAAGCGACAGAATGCTCAAACTACAAACAGGTAGCAGAAATACAGAATAACTGTCGCCCATCGATAAAATTCAGGCCGTAAGTGCATGTTTTAATCAAACTTGTATGTTCCGAGCTCTTCTTTGTATCGCTCTTCAGCCTCTGAATATTCCGGTTTTGAAGAAAAAAAGGAGGAGCAAAAAAAATCTTCTCTCTTTAGTGGCTTTGCCTTGAGTTTGCCACAACCCTTTGCAAGTAGTTGTAACGGACTGAAACTTTTCATGTAATTTTTTACAACCCCCC